>NW_027525328.1:0-20949 GCF_052094955.1 Ictidomys tridecemlineatus | reverse complement strand
TTTGGAGACTGTGGAATAGAAAAACTGTAACAGATAGCAGAGGTTGGAGACTGAGGTGAATAACGATAGATACAGAGAGCAGAGGTTTGAGACTGGGGTTCAGAAGGACAGATACAGAAAGCAGAGTTTGGAGACTGGGGTGCAGAAGGAACATTACCGAGAGCAGATGTTGGAGACTGCAGTACATAAGGATTGTAACAGAGAGAAGAGGTTGAAGACTGGGGTGCACAAGGACTGTTGCAGAGAGCAGAGTTTGGAGAGTGAAGTGCAGAAGGACTGTTACAGAGAGTGGAGGTTGGAGACTGAAGTGCAGAAGGACACTTGCAGAGAACAGAGTTTGGAGACTGAGGTGCAGAAGGAATGTTATAGAGAGCAGATTTTGGAGACTGGGTGCAGAACGACTGTTGCAGAGAGCAGAGGTTGGAGACTGGGGAGCTGAAGGACTGTTGCAGAGGACAGAAGTTGGAGACTGAGTGTTGTAGGACATTTGCAGAAAGCAGAGGTTAAAGAATGGGTTGGAGAAGGAATGTTACAGAGAGCAGAGTTTGGATACTGGAGTGCAGAAGGATCTTAAAGAGAGTAGAGGTTGGATATTTGGTGCAGAAGGACTGTTGAAGAGAGCAGAGGTTGGAGACTGAGTTGGAGAAGGACGTTTGCAGAGAGCAGAGTTTGGAGACTGGGGTGCAGAAGGACTGTTGCAGAGAGCAGAGTTTGGAGACTGGAGTGCAGAAGGACTGTTGCGGAGAGCAGAGCTTAGAGCCTGACGTGCAAAATTCTTGTTACATAGAGCTGAGGTTGGAGACTGAGGGCCAGAAAGATTGTTACAGAGAGCAGAGTTTGCAGAGGGGTGCAGAAGGACTGTTGCAGAGAGAAGACGTTGGAGACTGGGGTGCAGAAGGACTGTTGCAGAGAGCAGAGTTTGGAGACTGGAGTGCAGAAGAACTGTTACAGAGAGCAGAGGTTGGATACTGAGGTGCAGAAAGACTCTTAGAGAGAGCAGATTTTGGAGACTAGGGTGCAGAAGAATTGATACAGAAAGCAGAGTTTGGATTATGTGCTGCAGAAAGACCTTTACAGAGAGCAGAGTTTGAAGACTGCAGTATAGAAGGACTGTTGTATAGAGAAGAGGTTGGAGAGTGAGGTGCAGAAGGATAGATACAGAGAACAGAGGTTGGATACTGGGGTTCAGAATGACTGTTACAGATAGCAGAGTTTGGAGACTCAGGTGCAGAAGGACTGTTACAGGAAGCAGAGTTTTCAAATTGGGGTGCAGAAGGACTTTTACAGAGAACAGATGTTGAAGACTGTGGTATAGCACTGTTATCCAGAACAGATGTTGGAGACTGGGGTGCAGAAGGACTCTTACATAGAGCACAGGTTAGAGACTGAGGTGCAGAAGGATAGATACAGAAAACAGACGTTGGAAACTGGGGTTCAGACAGAATGATACAGAAACCAGAGTTTGGAGACTGGGGTGTAGAAGGAACCGTTACGAAGAGCAGAGGTTGGAGACTGTGGTACAGAAGGACTGTTACAGAGAGCAGATGTTCGAGACTGGGAGCAGAAGGACTGTTGCAGAGGACAGAGTTGGAGACTGGGGTGGAGAAAAAATGTTACAGAGAGCATAGTTTGGAGACTGAAGTGCAGATAGATTTACAGAGAGCAGAGGTTGGAGACTATGGTGGCAGAAGAACTGTTGCAGAGAGCAGACATTGAAGACTGGGGTCCAGAATCATCGTTGAAGAGAGCAGAATTTGGAGACTGGGGTGAAGAAGGACTGTTACAGCGAGAAAAGTTTGGAGACTGTTGTGCGGCAAGACTGTTGCAGAGAGCAGATGTTGGAGACTGGGGTGGAGAAGAATCGTTGCAGAGAGAAGAGGTTGAAGACTGTTGTGCAGAAGTATCTTACAGAGTGCAGGTTTTAAAGACTTGGTTGCAAAACGATCTTACAGAGAGCAGAGTTGGGAGACTGAGGTGCAGAAGGACTGTTACAGAGAGCAGAGGAGCAGAGGATGGATACAGGGTTGCAGAAGCATCTTACAGAGAACAGAATTTGGAGACTGAGGAGCAGAAGGACTGTTGCAGAGATCAGTAGTTGGAGGAGTGGGGTGCAGTTGGATCATTGCAGGGAACAGATTTTGGAGACTGGGGTGCAGAAGGCCTGCTACAGAGAGAAGAGTTTGGTGACTGGCTTGCAGAAGGCCTGTTACAGAGAGGAGAGGTTGGAGACTGAAGTGCAGGTGGACTGTTACAGAGAGCAGTGTTTGGAGACTGGGGTGCAGAAGGATCGTGCAGAGAGCAGAGGTGTCAGACTGAGGTGCAGAAGGACTGTTACAGAGAGCAGAGGTTGGAGACTGAGGTGTAGAAGGACTGTTAAAGAGAGCAGAGTTAGGAGACTGAGGTTCAGAAGGACTGTTACAGAAAGCAGAGGTTGGAAATTGGGGTGCAGAAGGACCGTTACAGAGACCAGCGTTTGGTTACTGCGGTATAGAAAAACTGTTACAGAGAATAGAGTTTGGAGACTGGGGTGCAGAATGAATGTTACAGAGAGAACAGGTTGGAGACTGAGGTGCAGAACGATAGATACAGAGAGCAGAGGTTTGAGACTGGGGTTAAGAAGGACTTTTACAGAGAGCAGAGGTTGGAGACTGAGTTGCAGAAGGAGTGTTACAGAGAGCAGAGATTGGAGACTTGGGTGCAGAAGGACTGTTGCAGAGGACAGAGTTTGGAGACTAGGGTGCCGCAGAATACTTGCAGAAAGCAGAGGTTATATACTGGGGTAAAGAAGGAATGTTACAGAGAGAAGAATTTGGAAACTGGAGAACAGGTTGGAGACTGAGGTGCAGAAAGATCTTACAGAGAGCAGAGTTTGGAGACCATGGTGCAGAAAAACTGTAGCAAAGTGCAGAGATGGGAGACTGAGGTGCAGAAGTCTTGTTACATAGAGCAGAGCTAAAGAAAGGGGTGCAGAAGGATCTTACAGAGAGCAGAATTTGGAGACTGAGGTGCAGAAGGACTATTGTAGAGATCATATTTTGGAGACTGGGGTGAAGTAGGATCATTGCAGAGAGCATAGTTTGGAGACTGGCGTGCAGAAGGCCAGTTACAGAGAAGAGAGTTTGGAGACTGGGGTTCAGAAGGACTGTTATACAGAGCAGTGTTTGGAGACTGGGTTGCTGAAAGAACTTACAGAGAGCAGAGGTTGGAGACTGAGTTGCAGGTGGACTGTTACAGAGAGAAGAGGTTGGGGATTGAGGTGTAGAAGGACTGTTACAGAGAGAAGAGTTTGGAGACTCAGGTTCAGAAGGACTGTTACAGAAAGCAGAGTTTCGAAATTGGGCTGCAGTCGGACCATTACAGAGAGCAGAGGTTGGAGACTGAGTTGCAGAAGGAGTGTTGCAGAGAGCAGAGTTTGGAGACTTGGGTGCAGAAGGACCGTTACATAGAGCAGATTTTTGAGAGTGCACTACAGGAGGACTGTTACAGAGAGCAGAGGTTGGAGACTGGGGTGGAGAAGGACTTTTGCAGAGAGCAGAAAAAGGAGACTGGGGTGCAGAAGGATCTTTGTGGAAAGCAGAGTATTGAGACTGGTGTTCAGAAGGACTGTTACAGAGAACAGAGTTTTGAGAAGGGGTTCAGAAGGATTGTTACAGAAGGCAGAGTTTGGATACTGGGTTGCAGAAGAATCTTACAAAGAGCAAATGTTGGAGACTGAGGTGCAGAAGTACTGTTACAGAGAGTAGAGTTTAGAGACTGACGTGCAGAAAGACTGTTGCAGAGAGCAGGTGTTAGAGACTAGGGTGCAGAAGGACTTTTTCAGAGAGCAGATGTTGGAGCCTGAGGTGCAGAAGGATTGTTACAGAGAGCAGAGGTTGAATACTGGGGTTCAGAAAGACCATTGCAGATTTCTGAGTTTTGGAACTGAGGTGTAGCAGGATCATTGCAGAGAGCAGAGTTTTCAGACTTAGGTGCAGAAGGACTGTTGCAGAGAGCAGATGTTGGTGACTGGGGTGCAGAAGGTTCATTGCAGAGAACCGAGGTTGGAGACTGAGATGCAGAAGCACTGTTACAGAGAGTAGATGTTGGAGACTGAGGTACAGAAAGATTGTTACAGAGAGCAGAGTTTGGATACTGGGGTGCAGAAGAACTGTTGCAGAGAGCAGAATTTGGAGACTGGGGTGTAGAAGGACCGTTACAGAGAGCAGAGTTTTGAGACTGTGGTACAGAAGGACTGTTACAGAGAGCAGAGGTTGTATACTGGGGTGCAGAAGGACTGATGCAGAGAACAGAGTTTGAAGACTGGGGTTTAGACAGACCGTTTCAGAGAGCAGAGGTTGGAGACTCAGGTGCAGAAGAATTGTTACAGGGATCAGAGTTACGATACTGGTTTGCAAAAGGACTGATCCAGAAAGCATAGGTTGGAGAATGGGGTTCAGAAAGCCTGTTACAGAGAGCAGCGGTTGGAGACTGAGATGCTGAAGGTTCATTACAGAGAGCAGAGGTTGGATACTGAGGTGCAGTAGGACTGTTACAGAGAGGAGCGGTTGGAGACTGGGGTGCAGAAGGATTTTTACAGAGAGCAGAGTATGGAGACTGTGGTGCAGAAGAGTGTTACAGAGATCAGAGGATGGAGACTGGGGTGCAGAAGGAGCGTTATAGAGAGCAGAGTTTGTAGATTGGTGACCAGAAGAACTGTTACAGAGAGCAGATGTTGGGGAATGGGTGCAGAAGGTCTGTTACAGAGAGCAGAGTTTGGAGACTGAGATTCAGAAAGATCGTTACAGAGAACAGAGGTTGAAGACCGGGGTGCAGAAATTGTGTTACAGAGAACAGAGTTTGAAGACTGAGGTGAAGAAGAATTTTTACAGAGAGGAGAGATTGGACACTGATGTGCAGAAGGACTGTTAGAGCAGAGCTTGGGGACTGGGGTGCAGAAGGACTGTTGCAGAGAGCAGATGTTGGAGACTTAGATGCATAAGGATCGCTACAGAGAGCAGAGCTTGGAGACTGGGATGCAGCAGGACAGTTGCAGAGAGCACTGGTTGGAGACTGGTGTGCAGAAGAAATGTTGCAGAGAGCAGAGGTTTGAGACTTGGGGTGAAGAAGGACTGTAGTGGAGAGCAGAGTTTGAAGACTGGGGTGCATTAGGATCCTTTTAGAGAGCAGATTTTGGAGACTTGGGTGTAGAAGGACTTTTGCAGAGAGAATTGCTTGGAGTCTGGGGTGCAGAAGGACTGTTGCTGAGAGCAGAGGTTGGAGACTGGGGTGCAGAATAACTGATATGGAAAGTAGAGTTAGGAGTCTCGGGCGCAGAAGGACGGTTACAGACAGCAGATGTTGGAGACTGTGGTACAGAAGGACAGTTACAGAGAGTAGAGTTTGGAGCCTGGGATGTAGAAAGACTTTTTCTGAGAACAGAGGTAAGAGACTGTGGTTTCGAAGGAATGTTGCATAGAGCAGAAGTTGGAGACTTAGGTGCAGTAGGACTGTTATAGAGAGCAAAGTTTGGAGACCGGGGTGAAGAAGGATCTTACAGAGAGCAGAGGTTGGAGACTGGGGTGCAGGAGAACTGTTGAAAAAAGAAGAGGTTGGAGAGTGAGGTGCAGAAGGACTGTTACAGAGAGAAGAGTTTGGAGACTGGGGTGCAGAATAACTGATATAGAAAGTAGAGTTTGGGGACTGGGGTGCAGAAGGACTGTTATAGAGAGCAAAGTTTGGAGACCGGTGTGAAGAAGGATCTTACAAAGAGCAGTGGTTGGAGACTGAGGTGGAGAAGGATCATTGCAGAGAGAAGAGTTTGGTGACTGGGGTGCATTAGGCCTGTTACAGAGACCAGAGTTTGTAGACTGTGGTGCAGAAGACCTGTTACAGAGAACAAAGGTTGGAGACTGGTGTGCTGATGGATTGTTGCAGATAGAAGAGAATGGAGACTGAGGTGCAGAAGAATTGTTACAGAGAGCAGAGATTGGAGACTGAAGTGCAGAAGGACTCTTACAGAGAGCAGAGGTTGGAGACTGGGGTGCAGAAGGATACTTGCGGAGAGCAGAAGTTGGATTATGAGGGTCAGAAGGATCGTTGCTGAGAGCAGAGGTTTCATACTGTGGTGCAGAAAGATCGTTACAGAGAGGAGAGGTTGGAGACTGGGGTGCAGAAGGACAGTTACAGAGAGCACCGATTAAGACTGGGGTGCAGAAAAAATGTTGCTGAGAGCAGAAGTTGGAGACTGGGTTGCAGAAGGACTCTTACTGAGAGCAGAGGTTGGAGACTGGGGTGCAGAAGATCTGATACAGAAAGCTGACGTTGGAGACTGGGGTGCAGAAGGACCGTTACAGAGAGCAGAGTTTTGAGACTGTGGTACAGAAGGACTGTTACAGAGAGCAGAGTTAGGATACTGGTGTGCAAAAGAACTGATCCAGAAAGCATAGGTTTGAGAGTGGGGTTCAGAAGGCCTGTTACAGAGAGCAGCGGTTGGAGACTGAGGTGTTGAAGGTTCATTACAGAGAGCAGAGGTTGGACAATGAGGTGCAGAAGGACTGTTATAGAGAGGAGCGGTTGGAGACTGGGGTGCAGAAGGATTCTTATAGAGAGCAGAGGAAGGAGACTGGGGTGCAAAAGGACAGTTGCAGAGAGCAGAGGATGGAGACTGAGGTGAAGAAGGATCGTTGCAGAGAGAAGAGGTTGGAAACTGGGTTGCAGAAGGCCTGTTACAGAGTGCAGAGTTTGGAGAGTGGGGTGCAGAAGGTTTGTTACAGAGAGCAGAGGTTGGAGACTAAGGTTCAGAAGGATCGTTTCAGAGAGCAGAGGTTGGAGACTGGGGTGCAGAAGTACCGTTACAGATTGCAGAACTTGGAGACTGAGGTGGAGAAGGATCTTGAAGATAGTAAGGTTGAAGACTGAGGTGCAGAAAGATAGCTACAGAGAGCAGAGTTTGGAGACTGGGGTGCAGAAGAAATGTTGCAGAGAGCAGAGTTTTGAGACTGGGGTGAAAAAGGACTTTAGAGGAGAGCAGAGGTTGGAGACTGGAGTGCAGAAGGACTGTTGCAGAGAGCAGAGGTTGGAGACTGGGATGCAAAAAGATCCTTGCAGAGAGCAGTTGTTGGAAACTGGAGTGTAGAAGGACTGTTGCAGAGAGAAGAGCTTGGAGACTGGGGTGTAGAAGGACTGTTGCAGAGAGCAGAGGTTGGAGACTGAGGTGCAAAAGGACTGTTTCAGAGAGCAGAGGTTGAAGACTGGGGTGAAGAAAATCGTTGTAAAGATCAGAGGTTTCAGACTGAGGCTTAGAAGAACTGTTAAAGAGAGCAGATGTTGGAGTTTGAGGTGCAGAAGGACTGTTACAGAGAGCAGAGTTTGAAGACTGGTGTGCAGAAGGACCGTTGCACAGAGCAGATGTTGGAGACTGGGGTGCAGAAGGACTGTTACAGAGAGCAAACGTTGAAGACTGATGTGCAGAAGAGTTGTTACAGAGAGCAGAGTTTGAATACTGGGGTGCAGAAGAACCATTACAAAGAGCAAAGTTTGGAGACTGATGTGCAGAAGTACTTTTCCAGAGAGCAGAGGTTTAATACTGTGGTGCAGAAGGACTGTTACAGAGAGCAGATGTTGGAGACTGGGATGCAAATGGATTTTACAGATAGCAGAGTCTGAAGACAGGGGTGCAGAAGGACTGTTGCAGAGAGCAGAGTTTAGAGACTGAGGTGCAGAAAAATCGTTACAGAGAGAAGAGGTTAGAGCCTGGGAAGGACTTTTTCAGAAAGCAGAGGTTGGCAATTGGGGAGCAGAAGAACTGTTACAAATAGAAGCGTTTGGAGACTGCAATCCAAAGGACTGTTACAGGGCACAGAGGTTGGAGACTGGGTAGAAGAAGAATCGCTGCAGATTGCAGATGTTAGAGACTGGGGTGCAGAAGGACTGTCACAGAGAGCAGATGTTGGATACTGAGTTGCAGAATAATTGTTACAGAGAGCAAAGGTTGGAACCTGAGGTGCAGAAAGATTGTTGCAGAGAGAAAAGTTTGGATACTGGGGTGCAGAAGGCCTGATACAGAGAGCAGAGTTTGAGACTGGGGTTCAGAAGACCTTTTACAGAGAACAGAGGTTGGAGACATGGGTGCAGAATGATTTTTACAGATAGCACAGTTTGGAGACTGGGGTGCAGAAGGATTGTTGCAGAGAGCAGATGTTTAGGACTGAGGCTTAGAATGTCTGTTACAGAGAGCAGAGTTTGGAATCTGAGGCTCAGAAGGATTGTTCCAGAAAGCAGAGGTTGGCAATTCGCTTGTAGAAATACCATTATAGAAAGAAGAGTTTGGAGACTGCGGTACAGAAGGACTGTTACAGAGAGCAGAGTTTGGAGACTGGGGTGCAGAAGGCTGATACAGAGAGCAGAGTTTGAGACTGGGTTCAGAAGACCTTTTACAGAGAACAGAGGTTGGAGACATGGGTGCAGAATGATTTTTACAGATAGCACAGTTTGGAGACTGGGGTGTAGAAGGATTGTTGCAGAGAGCAGATGTTTAGGACTGAGGCTTAGAACGTCTGTTACAGAGAGCAGAGTTTGGAATCTGAGGCTCAGAAGGACTGTTCCAGAAAGCAGAGGTTGGCAATTCGCTTGTAGAAGTACCATTATAGAAAGAAGAGTTTGGAGACTGCGGTACAGAAGGACTGTTACAGAGAGCAGAGTTTGGAGACTGGGGTGCAGAAGAACCGTTGCAGAGAGCAGATATTGGAGACTGGGGTAAAGAAGAACTGTTACAGAGAGCAGACCTTGGAGACTTAGGTGCAGAAGGATTGTTACAGAGAGCAGAGGTTGGAGACTGGGGTGCAGAAGTACCATTATAGTGAGCAAAGTTTGGAGACTGAGGTGCAGAAGGACTTTTAAAGAGAGCAGAGTTTGGATACTGGGGTGTAGAAAAACTGCTACAAAGAGCAGAGTTTGGAGACTGGGATGAAAAATGTTCTTCCAGAGAGCAGAGTCTGGAGACTGGGGTGCAGAAAGAGTGTTACAGAAAGCAGAGGCTGGAAATTGGGGAGCAGAAGGACCTTTACAAATAGAAGAGGTTGGAGACTGCGATACAAAAGGACTGTTACAGAGAGCAGGCGTTGGAGACTGGGTAGAAAAAGGATCCTTTCAGAGAGCAGATGTTGGAGACTAGGGTGCAGAAGGACTGTTACATAGAGCAGATTTTTGAGACTGGGGTGAAGAAGGACTGTAGAGGAGAGCAGTGGTTGGAGGACTGAGTTGCAGATAGATCATTACAGAGAGCAGAGTTTGAGACTGGGGTGCAGAAAAACCGTTAGTGAGAGCAGAGGTTGTAGACTGAGGTGCAGAAGGACTTTTACAGAGAACAGAGGTTGGAGACTGGGGTGCAGAAGGATTCTTACAGAGAGCAGAGGATGGAGACTTTGGTGCAGAAGGAGTGATACAGACAGCAGAGTTTGGAGATTGGGGTGCAGAAAAACTGTATAGAGAGCAGAGGTTGGAGACTGGGGTGCAGAAGGATTGTTACAGAGAGCAGAGGTTGGAGACTCGGGTGCAGAAGGACTGTTACAGAGAGTAGAGGTTCGAGACTGTGGTGCAGTAGAACTGTTACAGAGAGCAGAGGTTGGAGACTGGGGTGTAGAAGGCCTGTTACAGAGAGCAGAGGTTGGAGACTGAGGTGCAGAAGGATTGGTACAGAGAGGAGAGGTTGGCAACTTAGGTGCAGAAGTACTGTTACAGAGAGCAGAGGTTGGGAACTAGGGTACAGAAGGATCGTTGCAGAGAGCAGACGTTGGAACCTGAGGTGCATAAAGATCGTTGCAGAGATCAGAGTTTGGAGACTGAGGTGCAGAAGGATCTTTACAGAGAGCAGAGGTTGGAGACTGGGGTCAAAAACAATGTTACAGAAAGGACAGTTCGGAGAATTTCGAGCAGAAGAAATGTTGCAGAGAGCAGTGGTTAGAACTGGGGTGCAGAAGAACTATTGCAGAGAACAAATTTGTAGACGGAAGTGTAGGAGAACTGATAAAGAGAGTAGAGGTTTGAGACTGAGGTCCAGTAGGATTGTAACAGCGATCAGAGTGTGGAGACTGGGGTGCAAAATGAGTGTTACAGAGAAAAGAATTTTGAGATTGTGGTGCAGAAGAACTGTTACTGAGAGCAGAGGTTGGAGACTGGGGTGCAGAAGGACTGTTGCAGAGAGCAGAGTTTGGAGAAGAGGTGCAGAAAGACTGTTACAGAGAGCAGAGGTTGAAAACTGGGATGCAGAAGGACCGTTGCACAGAGCAGAGCTTGGAGCTTGGAAGAAGAAGGATCGTTGCAGAGAGCAGATGTTGGAGACTGGGGTGCAGAAGGACAGTTACAGAGAGCAGAGGTTGGAGACTGAGGTGCAGAAGGATCGTTTCAGAGAGTAGAGGTTGGATACTGGGGTGCAGAAGGAACTTTACAGATTGCAGAGGTTGGATACTGAGGTTCAGAAAGACTTTTACAACGAAGAGATGTTGGAGACTGGGGTGTCAAATGATTCTTACAGAGAGCAGAGGGTGGAGACTGGGGTGCAGAAGGTGTGTTACAGAGAGCAGAGTTTGGAGTTTGGGGTTCAGAAGAACTGATAAAGAGAGCAGAGGTTGGAGACCGTGGTGCCAACGGATCATTGCAGAGAGAAGAGGTTGAAGACTGAGGTGCAGAAAGATTGTTACAGAGAGCAGATTTTGGACACTGATTTGCAGAAGGACTGTTACAGAGAGCAGAGCTTGGAGTATGGGATGCAGAAGGACTGTTGCCGAGAGCAGAGTTTGGAGACTGGGGTGCAGAAAGATAGAGAAAGCAGAAGTTGGAGACTGAGGTGAAGAAGGATCGCTACAGAGAGCAGAGTTTGGAGACCAAGGTGCAGTATGATAGTTACAGAAAGTACAGTTTGGAGACTGGTTTGCAGAAGAAATGTTGCAGAGAACAGAGGTTGGATACTGGGATGCAGAAGGACTTTAGAAGAGAGCAGAGGTTGGAGACTTTGGTGTAGAAGGACTGTTGCAGAGAGCAGTCGTTGGAGACTGGGATGCAGAATAATCCTTGCAGAGAGCAGAGGTTTGAGACTAGGGAGCAGAAGGTCCGTTGCAGAGTGATGAGGTTGGAGACTGAGGTGCAGAAGGACTGTTACAGAGAGCAGAGTTTGGAGACTGGGTTGCAGAAGACCTGTTACAAAGAGCAGATGTTGGAGACTGGGGTGCAGAAGGATTTTAGAGATAGCACAGTTTGGAGACTGGGGTGTAGAAGGATAGATGTAGAGAGTAGGGGTTTCAGATTGAGCCTTAGAAGGACTGTTACAGAGAGGAGAGGTTGGAGTCTGAGGTGCAAAAGGACTTTTATAGAAAGCAGAGTTTGGCAATTGGGGTTCAGATGGACCCTTACTAAGAGAAGAGTTTGGAGACTGCGATACAAAAGGACTTTTACAGAGATCTGAGTTTTGAGACTGGGTAGAAGAAGGATAGTTGCAGAGAGCAGATGATGGAGACTGGGGTGCAGAAGGACTGTTACAGAGAGCAGAGGGTGGAGACTTAGTTGCAGAAATACAGTTACAGAGAGTACAGGTTGGAGACTGGGGTGCAGAAGAAATGTTGCAGAGAGGAGAGTTTGGAGACTTGAGTGCATAAGGACTGATGCAGAGAGCAGAGTTTGGAGACTTGAGTGCATAAGGACGGATGCAGAGAGCAGAGTTTGGAGACTGTGGTGCAGAAGGACTGATACAGAGAACAGAGTTTGGATACTGGGGTGCAGAAGGATTGTTGCACAGAGCAGAGGTTGGAAACTATGGTGCAGAAGGATAGTTACACAGAGCAGAATTTGGTTCCTGGGGTGTAAAAAGACTTCTGCAGAAAACAGAGGTTGGAGAGTGAGGTGCAAAAGGACTGATACAGAGAGCAGAGGTTGGATACTGGGGTGCAGAAAAACTGATACAAAAAGCAGAGGTTGGAGACTGGGGTTCAGAAGGACCGTTACAGGGAGCAGAGTTTGGAGACTGCAGTAGAGAAGGACTTTTACAGAGAGCAAAGTTTGGAGACCGGGGTGCAGAAGAATTGTTGCAGAGAGCATATTTTGGAGACTGAGGTGAGGAAGGATAGTTGCAGAGAGAAGAGGTTGGAGACTGGGGTGCAGAAGGCCTGTTACAGAGAGCAGAGTTTGGAGACTGGGGTGCAGAAAGAATGTTACAGATAGCACAATTTCGAGACTGGGTTGCACAAAGATTTTACAGAGAGCATTTTGGCGACTGAAATTCAGAAGGACTATTACAGAGAGCAAAGGTTGGAAACTGGGGTGCAGAAGGATTGTGGCAGAGAGCAGAGATTTCAGACTTAGGTGCAGAAAAACTGTTGCAGAAAGCAGATGTTGTATCCTGGGGTGCAGAAGGACTGTCGCAGAGAGAAGAGTTTTGAAATTGGGGTACAGAAGGATAGTTGCAGAGTGCACAGGTTGGAGACTGGGGTGCACAAGGCCTGTTACAGAGAGCAGAGTTTGGAGACTTGGGTGCAGAAGGACTGTTACAGAGAGCAGCATTAGGAGAATGCGTGGCAGATGGATCTTACAGAGAACAGAGGTTGGAGACAGAGGTGGAGAAGGACTTTTACATAGAGAAGAGGGTGAAGACTGGGGTGCAGAAAGAGTGTTACAGAGAGCAGAGTTTTGAAACTGGGGTGTATAAGGTCCGTTGCTGTGAGCAGAGATTGGAGCCTGGGGAAAAGGAGGATCGTTGCAGAGAGAAGATGTTGGAGACTGGGGTGCAGAAGGACTGTTAAAGAGAGCAGAGGTTGGAGACTGAGGTGCAGAAGGACTTTTACAGAGAGCAGAATTTGGAGATGAGGTGCAGAAGGATCGTAACAGAGAGCAGAGGTTTGAGACTGTGTTGCAGAAGGACTGATACAGAGATCAGATTTGGAGACTGAAGTGAAGGAGGATCATTGCTGAGAGCAGAAGTTGGAAACTAAGGTGTATAAGGATCGTTACACAGAGCAGATTTTGGTTACTGGGGAGTAAAAGGACTGCTGCAGAGAGCAGAGGTTGGAGACTGAGGTGCAAAAGGACTAATACAGAGAGCAGATGTTGGAGACTGGAGTGCAGAAGTACTGTAGCAGAGAGCAGAGTTTGGAGACTGAGGTGCAGAAGGACTTTTGCAGAGAGCAGAGTTTGGAGACTGGTTTGCAGAAGGACTGTTTCAGAGAGCAGAGTTTGGAGACTGGTTTGCAGAAGGAATGTTTCAGAGAACAGAGTGTGGAGACTGGGGTGCAGAAGAACCGTTGCAGAGAGCAGAAGTTGGAGACTAAGTTGCAGAAGGATTGTTACAGAGAGCAGATGTTGGAGACTGGGGTACAGAAAGAGTGTTGCACAAAGCAGAGGTTGGAGACTGAGGTTAAGAGAGATCCTTGACGAGAGAAGAGGTTGGAGACTGGGTGCAGAAGGCCTGTTACAGAGAGCAGAGTTTGAAGACTGGGGTGCAGAAGGCCTGTTACAGAGAGCAGGGTTTGTAGACTGAGGTGCAGAAGGACTGTTTTAGATAGCACAATTTCGTGACTGGATTGCAGAAGGATATTACAGAGAACATTTTGTAGACTGAGGTTCAGAAGCACTGTTACAGAGAGCAAAGTTTGGAAACTTGGGTGCAGAAGGATTTTTGCAGAGAGCCGAGTTTTCAGACTGAGGTGCAGAAGGACTGTTTCAGAGAGCAGATGTTGGATCATGGAGTGCTGAAGGACTGTTACAGAGAGCAGAGTTTGGAGACTGGGATGCAAAAGGATCATTGCAGAGAGCAGAGGTTGGAGACTGGGGTGCAGAAGGGCTGTTACAGAGAGCAGAGGTTGGAGAATGGGGTGCAGAAGTCCTGTTACAGAGAGTAGAGGTTGGAGAATGGGGTGCAGAAGGAGTGCTACAGAGAGCAGAGTTTGAAGATTGGGGTGCAGAACTGTTACTGAGAGCAGAGGTTGGAGACAGGGGTTCAGAATGACTGTTTCAGAGAGCATAGTTTGGAGACTGAGGTGCAGAAGGACTGTTACAGAGAGCAGATTTTGGAAACTGGGATGTAGACAGACTGATGCAGAGAGCAGAGGTTGGAGCCTGGGGAGAAGAAGGATCATTGCAGAAAGCAGATGTTGGAGACTGGGGTGCAGAAAAACTGTTAAAGAGAGCAGAGTTTGGAGATTGAGGTGCAGAAAGATCATTTCTGAGTGCAGAGTTTTGAGAATGGGGTGCAGAAGGACTGTTACAGATTGCAGAACTTGGAGACTGAGGTGCAGAATGACTTTTACAGAGAGGAGAAGTTGGAGACTGGGGTGCAAAAGGATGCTTACAGAGAGCAGAGAATGGCGACTGGGGTGCAGAAGGATCGTTGAAGGGTGCAGAGGTTGGAGAATGAGGTGCAGAAGGATCGCTACAGAGAACAGATTTTGGAGACTGGGTTGCAGCAAGACAATTACAGAGAGCACAGGTTGAGGACTTGGCTGCAGAAGAAATGTTGCAGAGAGCAGAGGTTGAAGACTGGTGTGCAGAAGTACTGTAGCAGAGAGCAGAGGTTGTAGACTGGGGTGCAAAAGGACTGTTGCAGAGAGCAGTTGTTGGAGACTGGGATGCAAAAGGATCATTGCAGAGAACAGAGGTTGGAGACTGTGGTTTAGAAAAACTGTTGCAGAGAGAAGAGGTTGGAGACTGAGGTGCAGAAGAATCGTTTCAGAAAGAAGAGGTTGGAGAATGGGGAGCAGAAGGCCTGTTACAGATAGCACAGTTTGGAGACTGGGGTGCAGAAGGATTGTTGCAGACAGCAGAGGTTTCAGACTGAGGCTTAGAAGGACTGTTACAGAGAGCAGAGGTTGGAATCTGAGGTGCAGAAGGACTGTTACAGAAAGCAGAGGTTGTCAATTGCGGTTCAGAAGGACCTTTATAGAGAGAAGAGGTTGGAGACTGCGGTACAGAAGGACTGTTAGAAAGAGCAGAGTTTGGAGACTTTGGTGCGGAATGACCATTGTAGAGAGAAGATGTTGGAGACTAGGGTGCAGAAGAAATGTTACAGAAAACAGAGGTTGGAAATTGAAGTGCAGAAGGACTGTTACAGAGAGCAGAAGTTGGAGACTGCGGTATACAAAGACTGTAACAGAGAGCAGAGGTGGAAAATATGGTGCAGAAGGACTGTTAAAGAGAGCAGAGGTTTCAGACTGAGGCTTAGAAGGACTTTTACAGAGAGCAGAGGTTGGAATCTGAGGTGCAGAAGGACTGTTACAGAAAGCAGAGGTTGGCAACTGGGGTGCAGAAGGACCGTTATAGAGAGCAGAGTTTGAAGACTTTGGTGCAGAAGGACTGTTGTAGAGAGCAGATGTTGAAGACTAGGGTGCAGAAGGACCATTACAGAGAGCAACGTTTGAAGACTGAGATGCAGAAGGACTTTTACAGTGAGCAGAGGTTGGATACTGGGGTGCAGAAGGACTGTTACAGAGAAGAGAGGTTGGAGAAAGGGATGCAAAAGGATCTTAAAGAGAGCAGAGTCTGAAGACTGGGGTGCAGAAGGACTGTTGCAGAGAGCAGAGATTTGAGACTGAGGTTCAGAAGTATCATTGCAGAGAAAAGATGTTGGAGACTGGGGTGCAGAAAGACTGTTACAAAGAGCAGAGATTCGAGATTGGGGTGAAGAAGAACTGTTACTGAGAGCAGAGGTTGGAGACTGGGGTGAAGTAAGCCAGTTACAGAGAGCAGAGTTTGGAGACTGAGGTGCAGAAGGACCGTTACAGAGAGCAGAGGTGGGAGACTGAGGTGCAGAAAAATTGGTACAGAGAGAAGAGGTTTGATACTAGTTGTAGAAGGACTGTTACAGAGTGCAGAGGTTAGAAACTGTGGTCCAGAAGGATCGTTTCAGAGAGCAGAGGTTGGAAACTGAGGTGCACAAGGATCGTTGCAGAAAGCAGAGTTTGGAGACTGAGGTGCAGAAGGATCGTTACAGAGAGCAGAGGTTGGAGACTGGGGTCACAAAGACAGTTACAGAGAGCAGAGTTTGGAGACTGCGGTGCAGAAGTACTGTTACAAAGAGCAGAGGGTAAAGACTGGGGTGCAGAAGGAATGTCACAGAGAGCAGAGTTTGGAAACTGGGGTGCAGAAGGATGTTACAGAGAGCAGAGGCTGGACACTGGGGTCAGAAAGACTGTTGCAGAGAACAGATGTTAGAGACTGGGGTTCAGAAGGATCGTTGCAGAGAACAGAATTTAAAGACTAAGGTGCAGAAGGATCGCTACAGAGAGCAGAGTTTTGAGACCGCGGTGCAGTAGGATAGTTACAGAGTACAGGTTGGAGACTGGGGTGCAGAAGAAATGTTGAGGAGAGCAGAGATTTGAGACCGAGGTGCAGAAGGACTGTAGCAGAGAGCAGAGGTTGAAGACTGGGGTGTAGAAGGACTGTTGCAGAGAGCAGACGTTGGAGACTGGGATGCAGAAGGATCGTTGCAGAGAGCAGATGTTGGAGACTGGTGTGTAGAAGGACTTTTGCACAGAGCAGAGTTTTGAGACTGGGGTGCAGAAGTACTGTTGCGGAGAGCAGAGTTTGGGGACTGAGGTACACAAGGACTTTTACAGAGATTAGAGGTTTTAGACTGGGGTGCAGAATTACTGACATGGAAATTAGAGTTTGGAGACTGGCGTGCAGAATGACTGTTACAGAGAGCAAAGTTTGTAGTTTGGGGTGCAGAAGGATTGTTGCAGAGAGCAGAAGATTCAGACTGAGGCTTAGAAGGACTGTTACAGAGAGCAGATGTAGGAGTCTGATGTGCAGAAGGACTGTTACAGAGAGCAGAGCTTGGAGACTGGGATGCAGAAGTATTGTTGCAGAGAGCAGAGTTTGGAGATTCGGATGCAGAAGGATCAATGCAGAGAGCAGAGGTTGGAGACCGAAGTGCAGTAGGATAGTTTCAGAGAGCACAGGTTTGAGACTGGGGTGCAAAAGAAATGTTGCAGAGAGCAGAGTTTGAAGACTGGGGTGCAGAAGGACTGTAGCATAGAGCAGAGGTTGGAGTCTGGGGTGTAGAAGGACTGTTGCAGAGAGCAGACGTTTGAGACTGGGATGCAGAAAAATCGTTGCAGAGATCAGATGTTGGATACTGGGGTATAATAAGACTTTTGCAGAGAGCACGGGTTGGAGACTGGGGTGCAGAAGGACTGTTGCAGAGAGCAGAGTTTGGAGAATGAGGTGCAGAAAGACTGTTGCAGAGAGCAGAGGTTGGAAATTGGGGTGCAGAAGGACCGTTATAGAGAGAAGACTTTGGAGATTGCCGTACAGAAGGACTGTTACAGAGAGCAGAGTATGGAGACTGGGGTGCAGAAAAACCGTTGCAGAGAGCAGATGTGGGAGACTGGAATGCAGAAGGGTCGTTGCAGAGAGCAGAAGTTGAAGACTGAGGTGCAGAAGGGCAGAGTTTGAGGACCGGTGTTCATAGGATAGTTTCAGAGAGCACTGGTTGGAGACTGGGGTGCTGAAGAAATGTTGCATAATGCAGAGGTTGGAGATTGGGTTGCAGAAGGACTGTAGCAGAGAGCAGATGTTGGAGACTGGGGTGTAAAAGGACTGTTGCAGAGAGCAGACTTGGAGACTGGGATACAGAAGGATCGTTGCAGAGAGCAGATGTTGCATACTGGGGTATAATAAGACGTTTGCTGATAGCAGAGGCTGGAGACTGAGGTTCAGAACGACTGTTACAGAGAGCAGAGGATTTAGCCTGGGGTGCAGAATAACTGATATGGAAAGTAGAGTTTGGAAAATGGGGTGCAGAAGGACTGTTACTGAGAGCATAGTGTGTAGCCTGGGTGCAGAAGGACAGCTGCAGAGAACAGAGGTTGGATACTGGGGTGCACAAGAGCCGTTGCAGAGTGATGAGGTTGGAGACTGAGATGCAGAATGACTGTTACAGAGAGCAAAGTTTGGAGAACGGGGTGCAGAATGATCTTACAGAGAGCAGACGTTGGAGACTGGGATGCAGAAGGATCTATGCAGAGAGCAGAGTTGGAGACTGGGGTGTAGAAGGACTTTTGCAGAGAGAAGTGGTTGGAGATGGGGTGCAGAAGGCCTGTTACAGAGAGCAGAGTTTAGAGACTGGGTCGCAGAAAACCTGTTACAGAGAGCAAATGTTAGAGACTGGGGTGCAGAAGGATTGTTACTGATAACACAGTTTGGAGACTGTTGTTTAGAAGGATTGTTGCAGAGAGCAGAAGTTTCAGACTGAGGCATAAAAGGAGTGTTAAAAGAGCAGAGGTTGGAAATTGGGGTGCAGAAGGACCGTTATAGAGAGAAGAGTTTTGATACTGCAGTACAGAAGGACTGTTACAGAGAGCAGAGTTTGGAGACTTCGGTGCAGAAGGATCATTGCAGAGAGCCTATATAAAAGACTGGGGTGCATTAGGACTTTTATAGAGAGCAGACATTGTAGACAGAGGTGCAGAAGGATTGTTACAGAGAGCAGAGATTGGAGACTGGGGTGCAGAAGGACAATTACAGAGAGCACAGGATGGAGACTGAGGTGCAGAAGGACTTTTACAGAGAGCAGAGTTTGGAGACTGAGTTGTAAAGAGATCGTTTGAGAGAGAAGAGTTTGGAGACTGAGGTGCAGAAGGACTGTTACCGAAAGCAGAGGTTGGAAATTGGGGAGCAGATAGACTGTTACAAAGAAAAGAGGTTGAAGACTGCGATACAAAAGGACTTTTACAGAGAGCAGAGTTAGGAGACTGGGTAGAAGAAAGATCGTTGCAGAGAGCAGAGGTTGGAGACTGGGGTGCAGAAGGCCTGTTACAGAGAGCAGAGTTTGAAGACTGGGGTGGAAAAGGCCTGTTACAGAGAGCAGAGTTTAGAGATTGGGGTGCAGAAGACTCTTACAGAGAGCAGCGTTTGGAGAATGGGTTGCAGAATGATCTTACAGAGAGCAGAGGTTGGAGACTGAGGTGCAGAAGTACTTTTACAGAGAGTAGAGGGTGGAGACTGGGGTGCAGAAGGAGTGTTACAGAGAGCAGAGTTTGGAGATTGGGTGAACAAGAACTGTTACTGAGAGCAGAGATTGGAGACAGGGGTGCAGAAGGACTGTTTCAGAGAGCAGAGTTTCGATACTGAGGTGCAGAAGGACTGGTACAGAGAGTAGATTTTGGAAACTGGGATGTAGAAGGACCGTTACAGAGAGCAGAGGTTGAAGCCTGGGGTGAAGAAGGATCATTGCACAGAGCAGAGGTTGGAGACTGTGGTTCAGAAAGATCATTTCTATGTGCAGAGGTTTAGACTGGGGTGCAGATGGACTGTTATAGATTGCAGAACTTGGAGACTGAGGTGCAGAAGGACTTTTACAAAGAGCAGCATTTGGATACTGGGATGTTTAAGGATTCTTACAGAGAGCAGACGATGGAGACTGGGGTGCAGAAGGATCGTTGAAGAGAGCAGAGGTTAAAAAATGACGTGCAGAGGGATTGCTAAAGAGAGCAGAGGTTGGAGACTGGGGTGCAGCAGGACAGTTTCAGAGAGCACAAGTTGAGATTTGGGTGCAGAAGAAATGCTGCAGAGAGCAGAGGTTGGAGACTGGGGTGCAGAAGTACTGAAGCAGAGAGCACAGGTTGTAGACTAGGGTGTTGAAGGACTGTTGCAGAGAGCAGTTTTGGAGACTGGAATGCAGAAGGATCATTTCAGAGAGCATAGGTTGGAGACTGCGGTTTAGAAGGACTATTGCAGAGAGCAGATGTTGGAGACTGAGGTGCAGAAAGATCATTGCAGAGAGAAGATGTTGGAGACTAGGGTGCAGAAGGCCTGTTACAGAGAGCAGAGTTTGTAGACTAAGGTGAAGAAGACCTGTTACAGAGAGTAGAGGTTGGATACTGGGGTGCAGAAGGATTGTGGCAGACAGCAGAGGTTTCAGACTGAGGCTTAGAAGGACTCATACAGACAGCAGTTTGGAATGTGAGGTGCAGAAGGACTGTTAGAGAAAGCAGAGTTTGGCAATTAGGGTGCAGCAGGACCGTTATAGAGAGAAGAGTTTGGAGACTGCAGTACAGAAGGACTGTTAGAGAGAGCAGAGTTTGGAGACTTTGGTGCAGAAGGACCGTTGTAGAGAGCAGATTTTGGAGACTAGTGTGCAGAAGGACTGTTACAGATAGCAGAAACTGGAGACTGAGTTGAAGAAGAATTTATACAGAGAGCAGAGGTTGGAGACTGCGTTACAGAAGGACCGTTACAGAGAGCAAAGTTTGGAGACTGAGGTGCAGAAGAACTTTAACAGAGAGCAGAGTTTGGATACTGGGTTTCAGAAGGACTGTTACAGAGAGGAGAGTTTGGAGAAAGTGATGCAAAAAGATCTTACAAAGAGCAGAGTCTGGAGACTGGGGTGCAGAAGGACTGTTGCAGAGAGCAGATGTTGGAGACTGAGGTTCAGAAGGATAGTTGCAGAAAAAAGAGGTTGGAGACTGCTGTTTAGAAGACTGTTATAGAGTGCAGAGTTTCGAGATTGGGATGCAAAAGAACTGTTACAGAGAGCAGAGGTTGGAGACTGAGGTGCAGAAGGACTGTTACAGAGATCAGAGGTTGGAGATTGAGGTGCAGAAGGATTGTTACAGAGAGAAGAGGTTGGAGACTAGGTGTAGAAGGACTGTTACAGAGTGCAGAGTTTGGAAACTGTGGTTCAGAAAGATCTTTGCAGAAAGCAGAGGTTGGAGACTGAGGTGCAGAAGGATCGTTACAGAGAGCAGAGGTTGGAGACTGTGGTCAGAAAGACAGTTACAGAGACCACAGTTTGGAGACTGGGGTGCAGAAGAAATGTTGCAGTGAGCAGAGATTGGAGACTGCGGTACAGAAGTACTATTACAAAGAGCAGAGGGTAGAGACTTGGGTGCAGAAGGAATGTCACCTAGAGCAGAGCTTGGAAACTGGGTGGGAAAAGATGTTCCAGAGAGAAGAGGCTGGAGACTGGGGTCAGAATGACTGTTGCAG
>NW_027525327.1:0-196725 GCF_052094955.1 Ictidomys tridecemlineatus | reverse complement strand
GAAGGAATGAAAGTCTGAAGTCAGGTGAGGGACTAAAGGAGACTCTCTCTCAAAATTATAAAAAGTCTGGAAATGTAGCTTTGTTCAAGGGACCTTGCTTCAATTCCCAGTACTGAAGAAGAAAAAAGGAAATATGAGCAAAATAACAACAGTTCCTGAAACATAGTACAACAAATAACCTTTGTAAAGGTTTGATCATTCTTACATGATCATACTGGTTATTATCTTAGAAGCATAAACCCAATGAAGAACAAAACTGTGGCCCTTTAAAACATCTCCCTAATGTAAAAAAATGTTTCACGTTTTACTACCAGAGCCCCTTTATTGGTATTTTCTTTCAGCCACAGAGCCTTCCTAAATATCCCAGGCTTTCTAAATCTTGAAGTCCTCCCACCTCAGGCTCCTTAATAGGTGTGATTACAGGTATGACCCACTGTTGCAAAGTTACCAGAAATTGGTTATTAAATAATTATCAGAAGCACACATATATTTACATCTTATAGAAACACCGGCCCCCCTGTTTAATTACCCCTTCAATGTCATCAACTCTGCATTATTATTCAATCAAGCATATTATTCAATCAAGCATATTTCAGCAAGTTGTTATGAAAAGAGCTACATGTATGGCATGTTCTCTCTCTAATGTAGAATTTTATAAACAAAAAGTTTACTTGAATGTAGAGTAAGGATTATTAGGGTCTAGGAAGAATTGAGGAGAAGATGGAAGACAAGTTGGTGGAAGTGACCAATGCCCTTGGTATGAATGAAGATATAACATGAACCCCTTCAATGTTTGTTGTAAATATGTCAATAGATACATTTTTAAACAATACAAAAAATGAACATGAAGAAAACTAATTCCTTTCTCTCCTGTGGGAGCAGGTGCAGAATTCTGTAGTCCTTGAGTTCTACCTGGAAAGGGACCACAATGTGGGGGGAAATTTCCCACCTTGGGAAAGCCTTGAGCAAGCAAGAACCAATCCACTTACCTGAGGGTTGCTGAGCAGGATCCTTAAAGTCACAGAAATTACTTCTTTTATGGATAGGATTGGAGGCTTCTGTATAAGCACCTATCAGGTCTTGGCATCCCCATGCTACTGCAGATGAGGTCCTAGTCCAAAGAGATCAGTGCATGCAAAAGTACAGAAGGGAAGATGAGCCTGTTGGACACCACATATGTCTCCCAGGGGCATTCCCACAGCTTTTTTGGTCTCTGAAACCCATTTCTATTTCAGATCTGCTTCCCCGGGCCACAAGCCCCACACAGGAGCCCTGCAGATTCACACCTTCCTTGTTTGGGTTGGAAGGTACAAGGTGGAGTGGTGCCCAAACTGAACCTGGAATATCCAGCTATAGTAGTGTCTTGGTGCAGGCACATTTTCCATCTGTGCCCTTCGTATTCTAGACCTTTAGGAAGATTTTCAGATTAAATCAGCCTCTTTTGGTCTATAATAACATAATGAGATTTGTATTAATGGATTATAGTAATTGTGAGGAATTTTCTAAAAATATTTATTTAGTTGTAGATGCACACACAGTATCTATGTATTTTTATGTGGTACAGAGGATTAAACCCAGTGCATCACACGTGTGAAGCAAGCACTTTACCACCGAGGTATAGCTTCAGCCCAGGGAATTTTTCTAAATGACATTTTATCCCCTCTTTAAATAAGAGAAAAAAAGTAAGTAGTTATTTCATGAATTTAATCAGTTAGTTGTAAAGCAGAAGAGCAAAACCCTCAGTGAATGGCAAAACAAAAGCCCCTTCTTCTGACATTTGCCTTTAGTTTAAACCCCAACTATTGTCTTGCCATTTTCAAACTTAACCTCTTACCAGCACCAGCTTCTGACTTGGGCCCTGGCTACTATGCTACTCCTATCATTCAGAATTTTATAAGTGAGTTATCATTACATCTATCATAGAAAGCATATCATTTCTTATGAAAAATTGACATTTTCTCTTTTATCTTGTTTTATTCAGAGTGAGAAAACTAGAGGGAAATATGAAAGGCAAAGGGTAAAATATGAAAAAGATGGTCTCCTCTCAAGAATGAAGGAACTGGCAGGGGTTGTAGTTCAGTGGTAGGGGGCTTGCCTACCATGTGTGAGGCACTGGGTTGGATTCTCAGCACCACATAAAAAATAAATGAATAAAATAAAGCTATTGTGTCCATCTGCAACTAAAATTTTTTTTTAAAAAGGAAGGAACTTAAATTTGATTAACAATTAGAAGTGTTTGGATAAATGATCTGCACACTTCTTTTACTGTCATTAGATACAAGAAGACAGACTCTTGATCTCCCATTGTTTATTAATGTTCTAGGTTTATGAAAAAGTTTTTAGAAAATAGAAAAAATATCTTAACTCATTGCTTAAGAGATCCTGACAAATCGTAGAGCGTACTTATTAATCACTAAAGGCCACTGAAATGAAAACAATGTTACTGAGATGTAAAAAAAATTTAACTACCTAAAATAAAACTTTCTTTCGCAGCAACATCAGTACCCCAGAGTATATCCTAACATTTGAAAGGGTGGATGTTGGAGCATCAGGGCACTGAAGACCAGTGTGTCTCACTGATCCAAAGCAGAATCAAGAGGCAGAGGTTGTGTTGTCTTGCCTGCCTAATGGCTCATTCCAACCACGCCTATTCACACCTCACCAAGCAAATATCTTCACTTCTGTTCTTTTCAGTGGTGGTAGGTGTGCTGCAGCAGCCAGCAACAGGGTCCTGTTTGTGAATGAAAAATAGATAAGGCTGTCTTAGCCTTCCCACTTTCTGCCCTGTGGGCCTGGGTCCCATTGGCTGTGGATTGTAGTCTACTGATGGCTGTGAGCTGTTCCCTGCTGGGAGGCCTTCACCTGAGAGCAGGCTGGAACTGCACTCTCAGGCTCCCCACAGACCTACTGAATCAGAATCTCCTGTTAAAGTATGAGCAGGTGATTCCTTTTGGTATTAGAGTTTGGGGAGCAAGAACAATTTTCTAAGGGTGTGGAAATCAGAATTAGACAGGCATCAGTATAGATAAGTAAATAAAGTCAGGTCACATCTAGGAGGCCAATTTTGAGTGAGTCTGAGAAGTGGGAGACTTTTCCTGAGGGATCTTATCAGGAACCTGCCCCTGCTCCAACCTGTTGTCAAAGTAACCAGTCTCAGGAAAATCTCTGCCCTACAAGGAGCTATAAGGTTATTAGGGTGTTTTTCCTCTATTCCATCCTGCCCTTCTGCCTTCAGCATACCTATTTCTCACCTTTTGGCCATCCCTCCAAGCATTCCTGGGCCTAGTCATGACCACAGGAACAAGAAAAATAAGGAGGGAAAGAGAACATCAAAGGAAGCCTAGGTCATATAAAAAGGGCAGAACACCTGGCTTCTTGGGATACCAGGATAGCAGCTATGCCCCCTTTCTCCCTCGCAAGAGTAGTCTTTTAAATAAATTCTGCTTCATTTGCTTGCCTTGGCCTGCTTCTCTAATGTTCAAACTTCAACATGTGCAGAAGCAGCAGTCTTCACCAATAACCAGCGATATCATATTTGGAGGTTCATATTTTGAGGAGCTTACCTCTATACTGAGGTAAGCTCCTCTCCATACATCCCACATCAGTTTGAGGTACATCTTTCTTTCTCTTATTTTGGAGGATGATGGGTACCTGTCGGCTATTTAAATGCAGTTAGTGCAGCCACCACTCTTCAAGACTAGGGTGAAATGTTTCTGGCCTAGGCAGCTATTAATCACCTGTTAAACACAGAGCAGGTATGTTGGGGTCTGCTGAAGCCTCTTCCTACTCTTCTGTCCAGGCTCAGAGAGCAATTGGCTTGAGTATACAGTGTCCCTAGTCCCGATCTTCCTTGGATGTGTGGAAGTGGATGAAGGAGTATGGAACAACATGAGGAATTTCTAGCCTGAGCTACAGTCAGGGGAAAATCCTAAGGTTCCTTCTCTGAAAATTTCTCCCAGCTGCCCTAAGAGGTATAAAAGGTGATCTGTAGATGAATGACACTGAGGGAAAGCCCCAGTTACATTTGCCTCCATTTGAGCCACACAACACTCCCAACCCCATGTCCATTCCCTCCTGGATGCTCCCTTCATTTGCAAATCAGAAACACTGGCAAACACTGGAGAAGGAGGAAAGAGTGGGGTGGGGTGGGGGGCGCAAGGGGCACCGAGAAGAGTGCGTGCAAAGGGCCCCCGGTTTGACCCGACGACCCAGAGCAACGCCACCCGACCCCACAGCACCACCCGACCCCACAGCACACCACGAGACACGACAACGAACACGCGCACAGGGGCCCGGCACAGGAGCCAGGCCCCAGGACTGGAGCTTAAAGCTCCATGGTAAGGGAGGGCTGGCTTGGGTTAGGAACAGCCCACAAGGCAAGAGGGCAGGGGAGGGAAGGGAGAGGATCACGCAGGCCAAGGTCAGCGCAGCGCCCACGTTCACTGCCAGGTGTCAGGCTGTGGGCAGCCAAGGGGGCCCAGGCGAGGGGCAGGGCTGTGTTTCCCCTAGGGAGCCTCGAGGGCTCAGAGGCCAGCCCATTGCACTCCTCTGCAATCAAGGGGAGTAGATCCTCCAGACAGGGACCTGGAGCCAAGCAGGGTCAAAGGATGGCCCTGGGTGTGGAAAGGCTGCCAGCGCCAGCATGAACCTTGGTGTCTGGGTGGGTAGGGACCCGGGACTCATGGGGGAGCCCAGGCTGGGGAGAATCAGGTTGACTGGAGGTTCCAGGCAGTGCAGAAATCCCACAGCACCAGGGCAAAAGAGGGGAGGTTCAAGTGCAGGCACCAGCAAGGGGCCTGAGATCTAGAGATGGGGACAGGGCCAGGGTCCTGGAGATTAGTGGTCTGGGACTATAGCAAGGAGCCAGGCCCAGGTCTGGAAAGCCAGTTACTACGCCCCCCCATCAGTCCCAGGGGATGGGAGGAAGGGAGTGGAGACAGTGGACCAGGTGGCACAGGGGGGAGGAAGGCTCAAGGCCCAGGTCCACCTCAGGCTGTCTGGGGTCCTGGAGCATGGTCACAGGTCTGAGAAAAAGGATGTCTTAATAATCCCTACTAAGGGGCCCAGGCACTGTTTCAGGACTATGTATTTAAGGAAAGGGTCTTGAAAACTAGACAAGGATGGGAATCTATGGCCATGGAAGTTGTACACAATGAAATCGTAAAATTGTGAGGCCAAGTTTTTACGACCAGGCAGTAAACATGTGGGAATGGGATAATGGCACAGGACTGGTGCAGGGAATATTAAAAAGGAATTTAAATGAGTCCAAAGCAAGACATCTAGGTAACAAGTGTAAAGAGCCAGTAACACCAAAAGGAAGAGATGCTGGGCATGGGGGGGGGATGGAGTATCTGTCTGCAGCTTCCCTCAAAAAAGGCCACAACACTTGCATTGCCCAGCCAAATTCCCATATTCAGTGCCCACACTGGTACTGTTCAGCTGGATCTTATTTCCTGCAAACATACCTACTGTGCACCTATGGCCTTTCCTCATAACCCTATTTCTCACACTTGCATGGTAGAGCTGAGAGGCCTAATTGCCTGTGATGTTTCCAGCTCTGCTGCTGTGTCCAGTGTTCAGCCCCAGGTGTGACAGGAGCCCAGCCATCCCATGGCAATCCAATCTCAGGAAACCAAAAGTTCTAGGCAACCCCCTACCCACACCCCACCCCACCACTATATGAAGGAAGGAGACTTACCATCTGAAGCAGGGACATCCAGCTTGGCCACCAGTATAGCCCCTCAAGATGGAAAGGGCTTCTTCCTAGTCATTTCAGTGACATGATTCTCACACATCAGGTACTGGCTATGAATGGGTCAAACTGGCCCTTCCTGGAAGTCTGATATAGGAGACTTCCAGGAGCAAGTCTTATGCTCAAACCTCAGTTTGTTTGTGTGAGAATCATGCGAACCCATAAAAAATACTGAACTGTTGACAAAAGGTTTACCTCTGTGGTCCCAGTTACAGTCACAAATGACATAACATTTCAATCAATGAAGATCAGTTTATAAGTTGGTCCCATCAGACTAGATCGCTTAGTGATGTAGCCATCTTACTTTATGTGGGTACATACTCTGATGTTTGCATATGGACAAAATTACCTCAGGATGCATTTGTCAGAAAACATTACATCATAGAGCAATACCTTAAGTGTATGCCTGTGAACAAGCATCATGTTGTTCCTTTATATAAATTACTCTTACTTATATGCCTTACAATTAAAATTGTCTATTGTGCTCCAAAGAGAGGCTAAGGTAGAAAAGCTGCCTAAAATTTTACAGCCTGCTGCCTAAAGCTAGGAGTGTCAATCAGTGATTGCTTCCCTAGATTGTACCAGGCCCTGGTTTTTAATCACAAGAACAAAACAAGTCCTAGAGCCTTAGTCTTCTAATTCCACCAACAATATGGGGCCACCAAACCAGAACAAATTCAAGTAAATTTGCTCTTTCTCATCTCAGATGTGTATTGCTCTATGGTGAAAATGTCAATCCTGCGTTGACTTCATAGGATCAATTCCCCTGCTATAACCCTTCCCCTAATAACCAACCTTCCTCATGTCTGCTCTTTATTGAGTCTGAGTTTCTTCTGATACTCTAGACACTTGGACAATACAAAGTCATAAAACAAATTACATCATGAAACTCAGTTATAACAACTACATTATGCTAAAATAGAACCAATAATAAAATCTGTTACTGTTTTTAATCTGGAAAGCCCATGGTTAAGGCAATGCCACCATGTTCCAGAGGAGAATGTTCATGAGAGTTCTGACGTTACCAGTGGGTTAATCTATTAGTTGGCTTAATAATTTGAAGATACTACAGGGAGGTGGTGAAAAGTAAAGGCATATGGGGCATAAATGGAGGAAGTAAGTCATTATGGGTTTGGCCTTGAGGACAGTATTTGTCTTTGGCCCCTTCCTCTTCTACCCTGGTTCCCCACTGCCAAGAGCTGAGCAGCTTTCTCTACCATACCCTCTGCCATGATATTCTGCCTCATTTGGGTGCCAGATCAATGGTGCTAATTGACCATGACTGAGTCCACTGAAACCATGAACCAAAATAAACTGTTCTTTCTCCAAGTTGTTCTTGTTTAGGTTATTTTGATCACAGCCATGAAAAACTGACATAGCATCTTTACATCTTTTTTAGAAATTTTTTTTACTTGTCAATGGACCTTTATTTTAATTATTGATATGTGGTGCTGAGAATCAAACCCAGTGCCTCACACATGCTAGGCAAGCACTCTGCCGCTGAGCCACAACCTCAGCCCTGAAGTTATTCTTAAAAATATTTATCAAATATATAAAACCTCAATCATATAACCACAAATATTGACTTAATAAAATTATTAGTTACAACACCAGAAATGTACCACTTGCCTGAGACTCTGTTCCTCACAATTAATATCCTGGAGGCGTCAACCTATAGGAACTTGATGACAAGTACCAATACAAAAGTATTTTATTTTTTAAATACATGAATGAAATTACCATTAATTTTAAAATAAAGGCACTCTGCTTATTTTTCTATGAAATCTTTATACTGAAAATATAAATGTTCCTCCTGGTAAGAAAATGTCCACCAAGTGCCTAAAAACATGAACCAATAACAAATGTATACTTAAGTACATCTTATCTTCATTTTTCTTGGAAAACCTATATTCAACCCTTTGAGTTAATACTCAGTGGAAACTAAAGTTGATAATTCCCTTCCATCTTATAGAAGATAACACTCAACTATTACTAACACTTAAGCATAAAAACCAAAGTTCCTAAGCACTATAACTATATGGAATACAACTATTTTACTTCATTTAGCAAATGTTACTGGTACTTAACCATGTGCCAGACATTACAAATGACCTCTACTAAATTTTCATTACAGTCCTCACATGGGTCCATTATTTCTATCATTTTTGAAAACACACAAGTGATGAAAATTTTTATAACTCCCATATCAATATCATGCGGTCAATGTCCACAGGTCAAGTTCAAACTCCAAAGCAAGACAGATTACCAAGAGACCCACAAAGGGGTCGGACACAGGAAAGAGGGTCCATCTGGTTGCAGCTTGTTGGGCCAGCCCACCCAACACCAATTCCATTTCAATTCCCTCTTCCAGACCCTCTTTGCCCCCACCCACACAGCCCTGGGTGCATTTTTAGCAGCACTCACCCTAGGACTTTGTCCAGCAGATTTTTCACCTCAGTACTCACAGTTTGTAGAGACCAGGAAGGGCACTGGCTACAGCTGGAGAGATGCAGGAAGTAGGTGTGAAAAGTCCAGTTTCACTTGAAGGGTCAAAGGTGAAGGACAAATGCAAGAGCTCATGGATGCCAGGCCTGGGAAGAACATCAGTGTCTAATGTACCATCCACTGCTTCCTCTCAATCCTTCTCCACAACTTTGTAACTTACTGCACCATCTACTAATTTCTTTCCTATTGCCAATCTCTCCCCCACTAGAACATATACCCTTTTAAGGGCAGCATTTTTCCTGGTAAGGAAAATATTGAAGCAATGTCCCCGCAGTCTAATTGAAAAGGATCATGTTATGATTTGGACATAAAGTGAAAACTGTTAATGCAGAATGATTCAAAGGTGAAATTATTACACTTAGAGCTGTGACCTAAATCAGTTCATCTTATTTTGAATAGAGTAATTGGGTGGTAATCATACACAGGTGGGGTATGATTGAAGGAAGTGGGTCACTGGGTACCTATCTGGAATGGGTCCATATTCCCTATGGCCTCTTTCCCTTCCCCTCTTTCTGTCTTCTGGCCAACATCAATGGGGCAGCACTCCTCCATCATGCCCTTCCGCCATGACATTCTGCCTCATTTTGGGCCCAGAGCAATGGAGTACGTTCACCATGTACTGAACCTCTGAAACTAGTTTTCTTATCATGTACTTTGTAGTTAGTGATAAAAACCTGACTAACACAGGCCACAAGCCTTGTCTAGGGGAGGTGAAGGATACAGAAATGCACATACTAGAAAATGCCTCCTTGGAGGGCCAACCAGTAAATAATTCTGCCTTGTAGTGTGCTCCACTCCTCAACTCTGCTCCTGTGCCAAGAAAGCAGCCATGACTGTGTTCCAGTGAAAACTTACTTAGAAAAACATGTGGCAGGCCAAATTTGATGCCCAAAAAAACCATGTCCTAAATGAAGAAAAGTTCAAGTACATAGAAAAATGCCATCATTGGATTGGGTGGATCTGTCAAACAGAAACAAGAATGGCAGAGGTTTTAACAAGTCTAAAAACAAGAATGGCAGAGGTTTTAACAAGTGACACAAAACCCTGAAAATAATTCCCCAGGCTGGGAGTGGTGGCTCCTACCTGTAATTCCAGCAGCTCAGAAAGCTAAGACAGGGGGATTGTGAGTTCAATGCCAGCCTCAGCAAATTATGGAAGCCCTAAGCAATTTAATGAGACCCCTGTCTCTATGTAAAATATTAAAAAGTGTTGGGTAGGTGACTTGGTAGTTAAGCACCACTGGGTTCAATCCTCAGTACCTAAAAAATAAAAAATAAATTAAAAGGTACCACATTGTTAGCTAAAGACAGGACCACAAATGTAAACATTAAGAACCTGAATCTAACCTGAATCTAATATCAACCTCACAGCCTCAGGAACATATTTTGTAAGGTCAACACCCACTTGAGTTTATAAGGTCAACACCCAGTTAAGAGTTTAACACAGGTACAACTGAATTTTATAACCAACCTCATGGTGGAGCTAAAGGACACAAGCTTTCAGGGACCAGACAGGAGTACTGAAGAACATTTCTACTACCTGATGATACCTGCACCAATTACACAAAGTAGAAAATAAAAAAGAAGAAAAGAAAGAAAATGAAAATCCATCATTTCTCATTCTCATGAAAATCATTAGAAAAATCACTGAATCAGCAATAACCTCATATAAAAGTCCCATTCAGGGCTGGGATGCAGCTCAGTTGATAGAGTGCTTACCTTGCATGCACACCATGTTGGGTTCAATTCCCAGCACCACCACCAAAAAAAAAAAAAAAAAAGTCTCCCTTTCACAACAGACATAAAATATTTAAATCCTCAGGAACAAACAACATGAAATATATGCAGCTCGGGGCTGGGATTGTGGCTCAGTAGTAGCGCACTTGCCTAGCAGGAGCAAGACCCGGTTTCAATCCTCAGCACCACATAAAAAAATAAATAAATAAAAGCATTTTGTTGTATCCATCTACACCTAAAAAATAAATATTAAAAAAATTTGCAGAGCCAAACTTCAGTAAGGAGCACATGTGGTGATTGCAGGGAACACATGCCCTGCATGGGTCAAAAAAACATTAATTTTTGAAAAAAGATGTCATAATGAATGTTAATTTTAATCAATATCACAAACTTTGGGAGCAAGATAAAGTCGTTGGAAAATATATTTGAAGAGGTATGGGGAAGGGGGCCAATCTTGTAGAGACTAGCTGTGATATGTGGGAAGCCAGAGTGAATGTTTTGTCTATTTCTGGACCCCACAGTCTTGCAGGCAGGAGCAACCACACTTTTTTTGGTTGGAGGGGTGTGGTGAGGGAAGTGCTGGGGATGGAACCCAGGGTCACTCTATCATGGAGCAACACTTGTGGCCATTTTAATTTCGAACAGTATTTTGTAAGTTGCTGAGGCTGGCTTCCAACTTGCAAACCTTCTGCTTAAGCCTTCCCAGTCACTAGAATTATAGGCATTGGCCACCAGGCCAGTCAGGTTCTTCTTCTAAGAAATCATTTTCTCCACCCACTTACTTTTTAAAGCTCCTGGGTAGCCTTTTCAGACTCCATAATTACAAAGGCTTGGAATAATGGCATCTTTTTTTCCACCTGGTCATGGGTTGAGCCTGGAACCAGGGCAGAGGGTGTCTTGGTTTTGGTGCTAGGCCATATGTTATGTAAGTATGAAATATTTTTAAATACTTCTAAATGTTTCATGTTTTGGAGAGTTTTCCCTCCTTGCTAGAGCATGATGTGTTGCCAGACCTTATATGTCCCATCAGACTCCCCATGTGTCAGCCACTGATCTAAACTACTGAGCTTCAGAAAAATCTTAACTCCATAGTTTTGCCAGACACCCTGAGAGCTTAGGTTAAGGTAGGGCCACCTCTGTCATGTGAAAGACCATAACACTTCTCTGAAAGCCTGGAGCCAAGCAGTGACAAGGCCTCATCAGCTGCAAATTAATCTCAGAAGCCTCATCAACCAATACCACCTGTATCAACTAGTAATTAGAGATCTTACCTGTTATGCTGACTGTACACCAAGGTGGTCAAGCTGGTTCTCCAAGAACTGCTCCTGTACAGGAAAATCTCAGCTTCAAGGACACTTTACTTTTCACAAAGCCTTTTTCCATATTAATTGAACAGTGGGCTTTAAGAATTTTGCAAACCATTAATATGTGGTTAAAGTACTTCATCTACCAGCAGTATGCTATGAAGATTTTTCACATTATTCTCTCCCCTCTGAGCATGTAAACCTACACAAAAATTCTCATTCTATTTCAATAAACTCTGATTCAGCAAATCATCTCTTCATTTCTGTCATATACAACAACTGGCTGCCAGCAGGATTTCATAATTCATAGAGGTAAATATTGAACAAGGTTCAAATTTTAATTACAATTTTAATGAAAGCATAGAGAATACAAATTGCATAGCATTCTTCTTCATGCTCAATATTCCACTGTATTTTCAACTTTGATGACCTGGGAAGAATTTCTAAAAGTGGCAAAAACTATAAGAATTCTGTGCCATGCTCACAAACACTTCTGTCAAATTAGTTCAGTAGCATAAAGCTGTTTTCACTATAACTTGTGATATGTGCACTACTCAGTACCTTAAGATGATGGCATAATTTTTTTTGACCTGTAAGCATATAAAGGTAAATGAGTATATTACTATTCTTAATCTTTTCATTTTGAAATTTTGAAACTATTCTCTATCCTAACAAGCTAGAAAACTTTAATTACTTATATATTTAGGTAACAGGAATTAAACCCAGAGGACTTCAATTACTGAGCCACATCCCCAGCCCTACTTTGTGTTTTATTTAGAGATGGGGTTTCACCGATTGTTTTGGACATCCCTAAGTTGCAAAGCATGGCTTTGAAGTCATGATCCTACTGCTTCAGGACCCTGAGCTGCTGAGTTTATGGGCATGCACCACCACACCCAACTAAGTTACCAAGTTTTAAATACATGGTATACATAAAACAATAGGTTGGAAGCCAGGAACGGTGGTATGTGCATGCAATCCCAGTGAGGTGGGAATTTGAGGCAGGAGGATCACAAGTTTGAGGCCAGCTAGTAAACATAGTGAGACCCTGTCTCAAAAGCAAATTTAAAATAACTGGGGCTATAGTTCCTTAGTACAGCACCCATATACCCCCAGTCCAGAAAATTAAGGTATGAAGATCTCCACTATCTACACATAGTAAATTAAAGACAAACAATTTCAGATCACACAGATGGTTCAACTAGGACCTGTCTACATCACAGAACAAGGCTTCTGTATGCATTTTACAAGTATCTTTTCAGGTTTAAAACCTCAAGAATACACACTCCTTTTATGAAAACTCAAACAACTGAGTGTTGTGAAGGCACACATCTCACAAGAAAAATTTACATACTCATGGGCTGATGATGAAATTCCCACATTCTTTATAATCCTACTGCCACTATCTCTATCAAATGCTTTAATACCTTGCTTAAATAAAAGCTTCAATTGCTTACTAAACCCTTAAAACACAGACAAAAACCAAAGTTCTTTAGCAAGCTACAAAATCATAGAAAAAAAAAATGGAAAGCCCCTGCCCCTTGTAATCCCAGCAACACGGAATGCTGAGGCAAAAATGCAAGTTCAAACCCAGCCTCAGCAACTCTCCAAAGCCTTAAGCAACTCACTGAGGCCCTAAGCAACTCACCAAAGCCCTGTCTCTAAATAAAATATAAGAAACTGGCTGGGGATGTGATGCAGCGCCTCTGGGTTCAATCTCCAGCACCAAAACCAAGCAACCAAACAAAGATATAGATACAATAGCGACACTCCTGTGAAAACATTACTACCAGCAAGAATCACCAATACATCTTATAATACAGAAGATCACCATTGATTATCCTAAATACTTGAAAAGTCTTAATTAAAAACAGGAGAAGACTGGGATTGTGGCTCAGTGGTAGTGAGCTTGCCTGGCAGTTGAGATACTGGGTTGGATTCTCAGCATCACATATAAATAAATAAATTTTTAAAAATGTCCAATGACAACTAAATATATACTAAAAACAAACAAAAAACATGAAAGCCAGGCACAGTGGTAACCATCTGTAATTCCCTCTCAGTTAACTGGAGGAATAAGGAAGAAATACAGAAAGTTAGTAAGCAGCCTGGGCAATTTAGGCCTTGTGCCAGAATAAGCAATAAAATCTTCTGTGGCTAAGCCAGGCGAGGTAGTACAAACCTATAGTCCCAGTGGCTCCAGAAGCTGAGGCAGGAGGACTAACAATTCAAAGCCAGTTTCACCCATTTAACTAGGCAGTAAGCAAATCAGTGAGACCCTCTGTAAAAAAAATATCTAAAAAGGGCTGAGGATGTGATTCTGTGCTTAAGTGCCCAGGGGTTCAATGCCGTGTACATAACAAAACAAAAAAATTCAATGGCTGTAGCTCAGTAGTAAAACTCCCCTGGATTCAATCCCCGGTATCAAACACACACACACACACAAACACACACACACACACACACACCACATAAGAATGAATATCCAACTTGTTTATGAAGTACACACATTTCTAGCAACTCTGAAAACTGAGGAAGGAGGAATCAAAGTTTGAAACCAGTCTTAGCAACTGAGGGAGACACTGTCTTAAAATAGAAAGCAAAAAAGGGCTGGGAGTGAGGCTCAGAGGAAGAGCACTCACCTGGCATGTATGAGGCACTGGGTTGGATTCTCAGTACCACATAAATAAAATAAAGTTTGCCACAGTTCAGCTGCAGCAAAATAACCAGAGGGTGACGAACAACTTGTGTAAGCTGATACAGCAGGAGTGGAAGCCATTTATTGTAGGACAACAGAGGTATTTATACATTTTGCACATCTTATCTTAATTAATATAAACTAGATACATCAGTCAACCAATAAGAAATCTCTACACTTAATGGCTCGCTTTTGTTACTTCTCAAACCACTCCCACTGGCATTTCGCCAGGCACTATCCAGACTTGTTTAGGAACTCTAACATTCCCCTGGCAAATTACCAGGTGTTATTTTGGCTATTTACAAACTCTAACAAAAGTTATTGTGTTCACTTATAATTTAAAAAAAATATATTAAAAAATATAATAGAAAGCAAAAAGGACTTGAAGGTAGCTAAGTTACAGAGAATATCTATGTTCTACCCCTAAATCCCCACAAGAAAATCAAGAATGTTGGCCCATGACTGCAGCTCTGAATTCAACCCTTATCATTCATTAAATTGCTTAAGTTGGGCTGGGGTTGTAACTCAGTGGAAGAGTGCTTGCCTAGCATATGTGAGGCACTGGGTTTGATCTTCAGCACCACATAAAAATATACAAAAACAAAACAGAAGTATTGTGTCCACGTATAATCTAAAAAAATATTAAAAGACCTTTTTTGAGTTATAAAAGTACTAGAAAACAAATATCTTTACAAACAAGAATACCCAGTTAGAACACAATGGGGGAAGACTCATAAGGAATAGACATGTTGGTGGTTCGTGCCTCCCTGCACAGGAACACTAGACACTAAACCCAGGGCCTCCATGCATGCTCAACAATCACCCTATACCTCAGCACAGAAATCAGCAATTGTTAAAAATATATAACACCTAGGAATAAACTCACATGCAAGCTCTACAATTATAAAACTGCAAAAGTTTTCTGAAATGAGAAAAAAAAAAATCACCCAACTGGAGTCAAACCTCTGAAACACAAAAGACAAACACCTAAACCTGGACCCTGAATGTATGAGCCTGTAGTAACAGCTGCTCAGAAAGCTGAGACAGGAGGACAACTTGAGCCCCAAACATTATCACAAGCCTGCACAACATAGAAAGACCCTCTGAAAGAAAGAAGGAAGGAAGGAAGGAAGGAATGAAGAAAGGAAGAAAGAAAGAAAGAAAGAAAGGAAACAAGCAACAAATATGAAATAACTCTACTCCGGAGCTGAGGCCAAGGAAGAAAAGTTGCAGGCTAGCCTGCTTCTAAATAAAAAAATGAAAAGTGCCAGGAATAAAGCTCAGTGGGAGATCACCCCTGGGTCAATTCCCTAGTTCCAGAAAATAATAATAATAATAAAAAACCATAAGACAGTTCTCAAAGAACTGGACAGGCTGGCATATTGGCACACATGAGCTTGGGAGGCGGAGGCAGGAGTAGCACAAATTCAAAATCAGCGTCAGCAATTTAGTGAAGCCTTAAGCAACTCAGCAAGACCCTCTCTCTAAATAAAAATAAAAAAAAACTGGCTGAGGATGTGGCTCAGTGGTTAAACTCCCCTGGGTTCAATCCCCAGTTTCAAACACACACACACAAACACAACACAATGAATGTCCAGCTGTTAAAGATGTACACTCCTTTAATTAATCCCAGCAACTCTGCAAAATAAGGAAGGAGGAACCAAATTTGAAGCCAGCCTTGGTAAATGAGGAAGCCACTGTCTTAAAATAAAAAGTAAAAAGGGCTTGGGATTTAGCACAGTGGCAGAGAAAATCTGGATTCAATCCCTAAACTACCAGCTTAAAAAAAGAGTTGGCTGATGAGAGCAGCTCTGAATTTAATCCCCAGTTCCGCAAAAAATAGAGCCTGTAATATTATGATCCTTTAAATAAAGGCATAAGAATGCTAGAAAACAAATATCTTTATAAACAAAAATAACCAATTAGAATGCAATGGGGGAAAACTCATTAGGAATAAATAAGGGTTTGAAGAGTTGGGGGGAGGTTGACGTGATGATGCAGGTGAACGCTCGGCATTAAACCCCAGACCTCCACACATGCTCAACATTCACCCTACATCCTCAGAACAGAAATCAGCAATTGTTAAAACTATGTAACACCTAGGAATAAACTCTCATGCAAGCTCTACAATGATAAAACTTTTCTGAAATGAGGAAAACAAAAGACAAACACCTAAAACTGGACCCAAAATGTACCAGCCTGTACTCCCAGCTTCTCAGAAAGCTGAGACAGGAGGACACCTTGAGCCCCCAACTTTAACACTGCACTGGACAATATAGGAAAACCCTCTTCCAGAAAAAGAAAAAAAACAACAACAAATATGAAATAACTCTACTCCAGAGGTGAGGCAGTAGGATGAAAAGTTGCAAACTAGCCTGCTCTAAAAAAAAAAAAAAAAAAAAAAAAGACCAGAGATAAAGCTTGGTGGTAGATAACCCCTGGGTCCAATTCCAGCACCTAAAAAAATAAATAAATAGATAAACAAACCATAAAGCAGTTCACAAACAACCGGATAGGCCTCAAAACAAAAAAACAAAAGACATATGTACAATAGCAACACTCCTATAGAAACATTAATACCAGCACCAATCACCAATACACTTACTATACATATGATTACCACTGATTATCATAAACACTTTAAAAGGAAAACTCTTCATTATAAAATGTGAGAGCCAGGCATAGAGGTGACCATCTATAATCCCCCCTCAGTTGCTGAAGTTAGAGAGCGCCCTAGGAATTCAGACCTTTTGCCAAAATAAGCAATAAAAATTGTCATGGCTAAACCAGGCAAGGTGGTGCACACCTGTTACCCCAAGGGCTCCAGGGGTGAGGCAGAATTAATGTGAGTTCTAAGCTAGCCTCAGCAACTTAGCAAGGCACTAAACAACTTAGTGAGACCCTGTCTCTAAATAAAATATTTTAAAAAGGCTGAAAATGCGGCTCAGTGCTTAAGTGCCCTGGATTCAATTCCTAAGGAAAAATAACAATAAACAAACAAACAAAAATGCATAGCTTTACCTTAATGGTGAAATTTCCCTGGTTTGAATCCCCAGTGTCAAAAACACACAATACACACACACACACACACACACACACATACACACACACAGACACACAAGCACACACAAGGGAATTAGTGTCCACCTGCTTACAGAGATACACTCCTTTAATCCAAACAACTCTGCAAACTGAGGAAACAGGAATCCCAATTTGAGGCTAGCTTCAGCAACTGACGGACACATTGTCTTAAAAACTACAAAAGGGGCTGGTTTGTGGCAAGGCACTGAATTCCATCCTCAGCACCACATAAAAATAAAATAAAATTAAAGGCAGTGGGTCCAATTGCAACTGAAAAAAAGAAAAAGAAAAAACTTAAAAAACATAAAAAGACTTTGAGATGTATCTCCATAGCAGAAAAATATCTGTGATCAACCCCTATATCCCTAACAGAAAAAAAAAAAAAAGCTGGCCCATCAGTGCATCTCTCAATTTAATCCCCAGTTCTGCCAAAAATAGAGCACGCATATTATCTTTCATTAAGTCATAAGAATGCTAGAAAACAAATATCTTTGTAAACAAGAATAACCAGTTAGAACACAATGGGGGAAAACTCATTAGGAATGAATGAGGGGTTGAAGGATTGGAGGGTGATGAATGCTGGGCCTCCACACATGCTCAATATTCACCCTATACTCTCAGCACAGAAATCAGCAATTGTTAAAAATATGTAACACCTAGGAATAAAGTCTCATGCAAGCTCTACAGTTATAAAACTGCAAAACTTTACTGAAATAATAAAAAACTTCACCCAAATGGAGTCAAACCTCTATTTGGATAAAAATCATAAGTAAAACAAAGACAAATGCCTAAACTGGACTCAAAAGGTACCAGCCTGTAGTCCCAGCTGCTCAGAAAGCTGAGACATGAGGTCAGCTTAAGCCCTGAACTTTAAGGCTAAACTGGACAACATAGGAAGACCCTCTTCCAGAAAAAGAAAACAAACAACAACAATAAATATGAAATAACTTTACTTCAGAGGTAAGGGAGTAGGATGAAAAGTTGCAGGGTAGCCTACTACTAAATAAAAAATAAAAAGGGCCAGGGATAAAGCTCAGTGGTAGATCACCCCTAGGTCCCATTTCTAGTTCCTGGAGAAAAAATAAATAATAATAGAACTATAAAGCAGTTCACAAACAACAGGATAAGCCTCAAAGCAAACAAACAAAAGATATATGTACAATAGTGACACTCCTGTGGAAACATTACTACCAGCACCAATCACCAATACACTTACTATACATAAGATTACCATTGATTATCATAAACACTTTAAAGGAAAAGTCTTCATTAGAAAATGTGAGAGCCAGGCATAGAGGTGACCATCTATAATTTCCTCTCAGTCTCTGAGAGGGGAACTAAGGCACTAAAGCAGGAGGAATAAAAGTTAGAGAGCAGCCTGGGAACTCAGACCTTCTGCCAAAATAAGCAATGAAAATTTTCATGGCTAAACCAGGCAAGGTGGTGCACACCTGTAATCCCAGCGGCTCCAGAGATGAGGCAGAAGGATTGTGAGTTCAAAGCCAGCCTCAGCAACTTAGCAAGGCACTAAGCAACTCAGTGAGACCCTGTCTCTAAGTAAAATATCTTAAAAAGGCTGAAGATGCGGCTCAGTGCTTAAGAGCCCTGGATTCAATCCCTAGGGAAAAACAACAACAACAAAATGCATAGCTGTAGCTTAATGTTGAAACTCCCATGGTTTGAATCCTCAGTATCAAACACACACACACACTCATTCACACACACACACACACACACACACACAGGACACACACAAGATGCACGCACACACACACAGGATGCACTCACACACACACAAGGGAATTAATGCCCAGCTGGTTACAGTGGTACACTCTTTTAATCCCAAAAACTCTTCAAATTGAGGAAAGAGGAATCCCAGTTTGAAGCCAGCTTCAGCCACTGAGGGAGACATTGTCTTGAAAAGTAAAAAGTGGGGCTGGGGTTGTGGCCTAGCAGGTGCCAGATGCCGAGTTCCATCCTCAGCACCACATAAAAATATTATACAGGCAGTGGGTCCAACTACAACTAAAAAAAAAAAAAAAGAAAAAAAACTCAAAAAATGTAAAAGGGTTTGAGATGTATCTCCATAGCAGAAAAATATCTGTGATTAACCTCTAAATCCCCAAAAGGGGGGGGGAAGCTGACCCATCTATGCATCTCTCAATTTAATCTCCAGTTCTGCCAAAAATAGAGCATGTATATTATCATTCATTAACTCATAAAAATGCTAGAAAACAAATATCTTTATTAAAAAGAATAACCAGTTAGAATACAATGGGAAAACTCATTAGGAACAAATAAGGGGTTGAAGGGTTGGGGGTGGCTGGAGAGCTGCTGCAGGTGAACACTAGACATTAAACCCCAGGAATTCCACACAGGATCAACATTCACCCTATACCCTCAGCACAGAAATCAGCAATTGTTAAAAATATATAACATTGGGCTGGGGATGTGGCTCAAGCGGTAGCATGCTTACCTGGCATGCATGCAGCACGGGTTAGATCCTCAGTACCACATACAAACAAAGATGTTGTGTCCAACGAGAAGTAAAAAATAAATATTACAAAATTCTCTCTCTCTCTCTCTCTCTCTCTCTCTCTCTCTCTCTCTCTCTCTCTCTCTCAAATATATATAATAAAACACTTAGGAATAAACTCTCATGCAAGCTCTACAATTATAAAACTGCAAAACTTTCCTGAAATGATGAAAACTTCACCCAACTGGAGTCAAACCTCTATTTGCATGAAAATCATAAGGGAAATAAAAAACAAACACCTAAACCTGGACCCAGAAAGTACCAGCCTGTAGCCTCAGCTGCTCAGAAAGCTGAGGCAGGAGGACAACTTGAACCCCGAACTTTAGGACAACATAGGAAGACCTTCTTCCAGAAAAAAAAAAAAAAAACAATCAACAACAACAAATATGAAATAACTCTACTTTTAGAGGTGAGGCAGTAGGTTGAAAAGTTCCAAGCTAGCCTGCCTCTAAAAAATTTAAAAAGGCTAGGGATAAAGCTCAGTGGTAGAACACCTCTGGGTCTAATTCCTAGTACCGGCAAAAAAAAAAAAAAAAAAAAAGAACCAAAATCAATTATAAGAAAAGACTGGCTGGGCAAGGTGGCACACACTCCATAATCTCAGCAGAGCTCAGGATGTTGAGGCAGGAGTACAAATTCAAAGCCAGTCTCAGCAATTTAGCAAGGCCCTAAGCAACTTAGCCAGACCCTGTCTCTAAATAAAATATAAAAAACTACCTGGGAAAGTGATTCAGTAATTAATCTCCCTGGGGTTCAAACCCCAGGACCCCCCCAAAATATAAAAAGACAAAAATGTTCTACCACACAGGTGCTGAACAAAATGTAAAGGAAGTCTACCTCCCGAACCCACAGAAATGCAAAGACTCAAAACCCTGTTGTTAGACCTTGGGTACTGACCCAGCGATTTCACTTCCACAAACTCATTTTGAAGAGTTAGGGCCAATTCAACAAATATATTCCACAAACTCGCTTAAATAAGGGCAAATAATGTGGGCAAACTAGTGCCTGAGTAGATCCCAAGTATTCCGGAGCACAAGCCTAGAGGATACCAATTTTAGGCCAATCTCAAGCAAGTCAGTGAGACCCTATTGACTCAAAATAAAAAGTAAAATAAATAACAAAAATGGACTGACGGGGCAGGGATTGTGGCTCAGTGGTAGAGCGCTTGCCTACCATGTGTGAGATGTGGAGTTCAATTCTCAGCACCACATATAAAAAAGTAAAATAAGATTCATGACAACTAAAAATATATTTTGGAGATGTAGCTCAGCGATAAAGTAGTCCTAGGCTCAATCCCCATTAGCAAAACTAGTTTAAACAAACAGCAGCAGACTACTATGAGGAAATATCAGAGCTTTGGCTCATTCAGGCTTCTAAAACAAGACCCCATGGCATCTCTACCTTGCAAACAACCATTTATTTCTTACCGTTTTGCAGGGGTAGAAGTTGGAGATTGAAGACTGCTTCCAAATTGCTTAAGACACTTTCCTGAGGGCTCCTCACAAAAGGGAGAATCACTTTGGAACTTTCTTTACATAGCCACAGCTATATCCTGGGGTGTGAACTCCACCCCAGAGGTCAAAAGGTGGAAGGGTCCTCCCCCTAGGAGATAAGTTTCAGCACACTAATGGCACAATTCTGGCATCACCACTCCCTCAATAGGGTGGAGTAAATTAGAGTGCATCCAAACAAAATATTACTCAGCCTTTGGGAAACTATTAGACCATGAGGCAAACAAACTTTTCATGTTGAGAGACAACTAAGGAAATCCAAACACCACCAAACACAATACTAATGAACTACTGTTGATAGTCTTAACTATTTGTGAAAACTTAGCATTGAGAGATACACAATAGAACATTCAATGCAATGGTTTTGCTGGCCATGCATGGAGAACTATTGAAGAGGTGAAAAGTGGCAAAAGCACAATCTCTCAACTTTTGTGAATATTGAAAATGCTCCAGGGATTCCTTCTCAGTGAAGGAGCTCTCCCGCTCCCGTCATGATATGAGGCACTGGGTTCCATCCTCAGCACCAAATAAAAATGAATAAATAAAATAAAGGTACTATGTCCATCAAAACTAAACATAAATAAAGTAAATAAATAAATACAAAAGAAAGAAAATGCTCCACTCTTTTTTTAAGTTATTCATGTTTCCATTTACTGATATGAAAAACCTTAAGACAAACTGTCACATAAGGCAGCAGGAAACAAGCCAGGTGCAATGGCAAAGGCAAAGGCATGTAATCCCAATGGCTCTGGAGCTGAGGCTGCAGGAGTGTAAATTCAAAGCTAGCCTCAGCAACATAGTGAGGTCCTAAGCAACTTTGCAAGACCCTGTCTCTAAATAAAAATTTTAAAATGGGCTGGGGATGTGGCTCAGTAGTTAAGTGCCCCTGGGTTCAATTCCAATTTATTTATTAGTGCCAATAAATGAATAAATAAGAATCAAAATTTTAAAATACCAGGGAACAAAATGTGAGTTCATTCAGGTAAATTTATGTGTTATATGTGCATAGTAAACAAAAATTCAGGGTGATAACCTCAAATTAACTTGAAAATATTAATACTAAAGTCACATTAGACTATGATTTCCATGACTACTTCCTAATGAGACATTTCTACATCACTTGAATTTAAAATAAACTCTGTTTTCACAATTTAGTAAAATAATAATATTTCATTTTCAAAATGATACAGAGGCACAAACATTAAGAAGCTCTACTAAGGTCCTAGGGGCATAGCTCAGTGGTAGGGTGCTTGCCTAGGTTTTTGAGTCATATTTGATCCCCAATACCAAAAAGCAAAAAATAAGTATAAGGGGCCAACAAGGAGGAGATTAAAGCTTCAGACCTTAGGTCAGTTGAGGGTCACCCACAGAAAAATCCAAACAGCAAGGGGCAATAGAAGCAGATACCTTAACAGACAGTGGGCAGAGCTGGACAGTTCAGAGAACCACAGACCAATCAGAGTCAGGAGAGGTAGGGAGGGGTTGAGTGGGCAACCAAAGAATTTTGATTCTCCTTCACAAGACAAAAAAGACAAAGGAAAGAAAGAGCAGGAAGCTAAATTTAGCAACAAGATGTTGAGGACCTAAAGGGAGTGCTCAGCATAGTATTCTATGCAAATAATGTAAATTACCAGAGGTGCCCCCCAGTCCAACAGGAGTTGAAGCACAGATCACAATCTAGGGTGAGAGAAACTGTTCCCAGAACAGCCAGAACACCCACAGGTTTTCTAATAAGACAGCTCAGACCCTGAGGCCTAAGGATAGTTTCCATCCCTTTGCACCTAAAAAGAGATCAATCTGATGCTAAAATTTTAAAACTATAATCCCTTCACTCCACTGAAGAAGTACATGATGCAGGTACCACCACCCTTGTGTTCACAAGGGAATGAAAGGCCTGCAGTTTGTGCTAGATTCAGCATCTGTCTCCACACTGGACTTTGAAGCCCTTCTTAGAAGTTCACCCACAGGCCAAGAGCAGAGGCTCATGTTTGGAGGTCAACCACTAGTGGAGCAGAGGCAGGAGGTCTGAGAATTCAGTGCCAGTCTCAGCAACTTATGAGGCCCTTAGCAACTTGGTGAGACACTGTTTCTAATTAAAAAAGTAAAAATTGGCTGGGGATGTGTCTCAGTGGTTAAGTGCCCCTGGGTTCAATTCTTGGTGCCAATAAATAAATAAATAAATAAGAATCAAAATTTTAAAATACCAGGGAACAAACTGTGAGTTCATTCAAGTAAGTTTATGTTTTATATATGCATGGTAAACACAAATCCAGGGTGATATCCTCAAATTAACTATGAAAATATTAATACTAGAATCACATTAGATATTATTTTCTCGAGTACTTCCTAATGAGATCTTTCTACATCACATGAATTTTAAAGTAAACTCTTTGTTTTCACAATATAGTAAAATAAAATTATTTCATTTTCTAAATGATACAGAGGCACAAACATTAAGAAGCTCTACTAAGGTCCTAGGGGCATAGCTCAGTGGTAGGGTGCTTGCCTAGGATTATGAGTCATATTTGATCCCCAATACCAAAAAGCAAAAAATAAGTATAAGGGGCCAACAAGGAGGAGATTAAAGCTGCAGATCTTAGGTCAATTGAGGGTCACCCACAGAAAAATCCAAACAGCAAGGGGCAATAGAAGCAGATACCTTAACAGACAGTGGGCAGAGCTGGACAGTTCAGAGAACCACAGACCAGTCAGAGTCAGGAGAGGTAGGGAGGGGTTGAGTGGGCAACCAAAGAATTCTGATTCTCCTTCACAAGCCAAAAAAGACAAAGGAAAGAAAGAGCAGGCTGCTAAATTTAGCAACAAGACACCTAGGAACTGAAGAGAGTGCTCAGCATAGTATACAAATTTCCAAAGGTGCCAACCAGTGCAACAGGAGTTGAAGCACAGGTCACAACCTAGGGGGAGACAGGATGTTCCCAGAACAGCCAGAACACCCACAGGTTTTCTAATAAGACCACAGCTCAGACCCTGAAGCTTTGAAGTGGCACTCTCTCTCTCCACAGGAAGGTCTTAACTGGGCTTCTCCAGAAATCTTTACCATGGCTGATTTTAGGACTGTCAGCAAAAGAGTCTCTGCAAAAAGTTCAATGTAGATAAACTTCCTATATTCTTGTTGCCCTGTTTTACTTGTCCACTGGCAGAGAAGATAGCAGCACTCCAAGAGCTGGACACCCCTTACTAGTTTTTCACAAATATATTCAATATAGTACTTTGAAGAAATGTGCAAACAAGGCCTCTGGCCTTGAGCTGGGCTTCACAGAGATGTCTATATTTTTCAGATAAGTTACAATTGGGTTTCTTGGTAACAACTGGCAGGGAGAGGAAAAAAGGGGAAAAGAAGCTCTCCCCTTCTCAGGTGTTGTCCTTGAAGAGTTGACTTGCCCAAAACAGTGAAAGAAAAAGCTGCTTTTATGTGAACTTCTGCAGACTGTGAACTTCTGAGCCCCTCCCCTTACATGCTGGGTATAAAACTCTGAAACTCCCTGAACTCGGGATTCAGGGAATTGATTGATTACAGCAAAGGCTGTTCCCTCTGAACCTGGCTACAGCCAAATAAAACTGTTTCCTGCCATCTTCGGTCCCTTGCCTCATTTGTCCCTACAACAGATCAACCTCTGTTGGGTCTGGAGTACTGTACAAAGTAGTTGAAGCTGAAATGAACCCGGGGAGTCACCAGAGTAGTTTCTGTTCAGGGACAGCGAGTAGAGGGGAAACCGTGACTCCCTTTTTGTTTGGTTGGGAATTATTGGAATTTGGGCGGTATAGAAATTCTGTCCTGGCCATGTCTGAGGGAAAGTGTGTGAAACTTTGTCAATGAGACAAAGGGAAGGGTTCTGACCCAACCCAAGTGCCAAAGCAAGTGCAGAGTCCTGATCCGCGGTTCCGTGGCACCTCATACAGTCTGTGGCGGAATTTCACCAACCAACATCCAGGTGAAAGCTCCTGTTCAGCGGTTGATACCGACTTGCAAGGCTAAGAGGGCCCTAAGTCCCCATGAGAGGAGCGGCAGGAGATGGACAAAGCAACTTTTCTCCTAAGTGTATTTTGTTCTAAGTGTGCTCTACCGATGCTGGGTGGAACATGGGAGGCACACTAAGAAAACTGAGCCTTCTGAAATGTGTTAGGAACCTTTAGAAGGTTTTCCTGGTTACTGTGGAGTGAAACTCACTCCACAAATATTGTGTACTCTGTGAATTAGAATGGCCCACCCAAGGTGTGAACTGGCCACCAGATGGATCTTTAGAAGAGAGAGTCATTTCTGAGGTCCTGAACCTCAGGTCAGGACCTCAGAAATGTCAGTCATTTCTGAGGTCCTGGAACCCCTGAACCAATTTGCTTATATTGACTGCTTGCAAGAGATAGTTCAGAAACAGCCCCCTTCGTTGAGAGCCTGTCTAGATGGACAGTCCAAGCTGATGTTCACCAGGAGCATCTCTAATACCCAGCGGAAAGCAGCTAAACAGAAAATATGACTAGAAAAGGGGAAGGCAAACAGTTTTTCCTGTGAGCCAGAAGACGACCCAATCCCTATGTGCCACTCTACCCAACTTTGCCAAGACCACTGGGACAACAGACTCTCCTTTCAGCCCCCTTGTCCTCAGAGGCAACAAATGATGGCCCCCAATACTGGCTATTCCTTCCTCTGTGATTTCCTCAGAGCTAAAGGCTTCCTAGGACCAAAGACTCTTTCACCTTCAAAGATGAAGGTAGAAGATCTGTCCTAAGACCATAGCCACAACTCAGATGAGAAGTCTCCAGATGCCCCTGCAAGGGACTAAAGGACATACCCATGTTGACCAGAAGGGAAATGTCTGAGGGAGACAAGGCAGTTTTGTGTGCCAGCCTTTCACCACCACTGAGCTCATAAGCTGGAGAAAGCTTGGGCCATGACTGATCTGATGCAGCCCGTTATCCAGACCTAGGACGGGGCCTCAACAAAGAAGAAGGTCTAAAAATGAAGAGATGTCAAGAAGCCCTCATAGAAACTCTAAAAGAAAAGTAAAAAGAGAACAAAACACACTGTCTGTGCCCAAGGGTTAGAAGGAATCAGAGCCAGTCCTGAGCCCCAGCCTAATCCCAGCACATCTACAGATAATCAGAGCTGAGATAAGCCTCCCGCTGCTCCAGCATCTCCCTGTTGCACCCTCCATAGCCCTGAACATTTCTCTGGCAGCAATTATCAAAAGAGATGTGCCCAACTGACTCAGAGCTAAATGTCCAGGCCACTTCCGCTGCTGCCCCTCTGTCTGCCCAGAGGTGTCCGTGGGAGGAGGGGCACATACATGTGTAACAGCCACAATGCAAGTTTGTCAGTAAAGAAATGCACAGGTGCAAGCAACAGGTGATCAATGCAGCCTTAGTGGGACAGGCTCAGAGAGCCATTTGCCAAAAATTACCATCCTAGAGGGCTTTACTGAGAAGTGTGCCAGTGAGCTGATTAAGGTGGCCACCACAGTTTTCATCAATCGAGATCCAGAGACTCAAAGACAGGCAGACCAAAAAGATGAAGAGGAGGATGGATCTTCTTACAGTGGCCCTCACTACAAACCCAAATATCACTCAAAGGGGGGGGAGGTCTCACTAGAACAAAGCCAATGGTCCAAATGTTTATAAGGAAAAAAAGCGTGACCAGAAAAATGGGAAGCCTCCAGTGGCCCCAGCAGGCAAGCACCCACTGCCATGCTCAAATGCTAAGCCTTGAACAGAGAAGGAGTGAATATTTTCCTCCAGCCTTTGGCCCCAGGCCCTCCTTTCAGTTTCTTCCCACTTTCTTGGAAGTTGATGATTGACGAATATGGCAAGGGTCCCATAAACACAAAACTGCATCTGATGCTCGGGACCCAGAACCTCAGGAGGGCTCAGCTGCTGCAAGCCTCCAAATGAACCATGAATATGTTCATGTTAACAGCCTATAGTGGGCCTTAGGGTTCTCACTCCAAAAGGACATGCCACCCTGGCTCCAAGCCACATGCTGGGAGCCACCAGCAGGAAGGGCCACAGAGTGCCATGCACCCAGGCACACTGAACAAAAACACAAGCGGGCCAGCTACTGTGGACAATTAGAGCAGGCTTTCACCTGGCAGGAGGAGAAAGCCACACAGTCAAGGAGCAACACCTAGGTGGGCACAATGTGGCTGCCACACTGGGACCTGCACGGGACCACACCACTGCCCTCCATCCTTGGCAGACAGCCCATGACGAGATTGACATAAGTGGCTTTTACACAAATAATGTGCCAGATCATCAGTCTCTGTTAAGATTTACATTAGATTTAAGAGTTGGAGAATCCTAGCAGCCAAGATCCTGCACTGGAAGATAACAACAACAACAACAACAAAAAATCCTGCATCTTAAAGCGCCAGAGGCTCTATATATGCCTCCCTTCCCTAAATGACAGTTCCTCCCAGGTGCTTGAGTACACCATTTTTGTGACAGCACTGGACTCTAACGTAAAAGTCCACATCTATCAAGAAAAAGTCAAATACCTTAGTCACCATCTGACTCAGCAACAGAACAGAACAAACACTGGGCCTCAGAAGAAACAGAAGATCTGCTCAATTCCAGTCCCTTCAACCTGCCATCAGACTAGAGAATTCTTGGGGGCTACTGAGTTCAGCCATATATGGATCCCCATCTTTCAGTTAAGACAAAACCCCTCTATGAAGCCACAAAGAGTGGAGAATGGGATCCTCTAATATGGGGGCCAACTAAGCAAAAGGCCTTTGAAGACATTAAACAAGCACTCACAGGTGCACCTGGATTAGGGCTCTCTGACCTCACAAATCCTATCTTTCTGTATGTCCATAATAGGTCTGGAGTGGCTATGGGAGTTTTGACTTAGATGCTGGGACATGGAACCGTCCTGTGGCCTATTTGTCTAAACAGCTGGACTCTGTATCAGAGGACTGGCCACCTGGTTTACTGGCCCTTGTAGCCACAGCTCTTCTGGTATTGGAAGCTGATAAACTGGCCATGGGACAAGAGCTGGTTGTCAGAGTTCCTCATTCAATTTTGACATTGTTAGAATATAAAGGACACTATTGGTTGGCTAATGAAAAAATGGTCAAATATCAGGGCATGATATGTGAAAATCCACGTATCCACGTCAAGGTCCTAAGAACTCTAAACCCAGAGAGTTGACAGAGAGGCCAGGTTACCTATCTACAAGAAACGGGAAAAAAATCCAGTCCCAGGTTTAAATGCTGCCCTCCTGTCTGGCTGACTAGCTAACAGAATAGGAGCCAACATACTCCCAACATGAAAGTAAGCGATTTAAGACTGAAAAAGAAACTTTTCTCCTAGGTGGATGGTGGAGATTTTCTGATGGCTGGAATAGCCATCCCGGAGATTCTAGCCCCAGCCTTTATCAGACAGTTTTGCAGGAAAACATGTTGGACCTACATTACTGCTGATGAGTTCTTGCTTCCGCAATGCTGAAGTATAACACCAGAGAAGCACACCCAGGCAAGTTTAGAGTGGAAAGTAGAAACTTTATTAAGGACAACAGAAAAGACTTCTACCTGGAGGAAGAAGGGTACCCAAGAGGCGGAATCTGTGGAAGGGATTATAGCTAAGTCTTCTTTCATCTTTCCCACATTTCTGTCCTTTGTTCTGTTGTCTTGAAGGGATAGAATGTAGGTGAGCAGACTAAAGGTGAGGCATAGATAGGCCAGAGGAGTAATCTGAGCAGGAAGGGCCTGGGGCTGCCTTTGATTAGCACTTCCCAGTTGGCTGGGAGCTGCTTCTTTAACATTTTTTTAGAGTGGGCTCTGGGCCTTGGGAATGTTAACATTTCAATTTCCCCAACTGCTGCTCTGCTTCCCTGGGCTCCATTCTCAACATTGCCTTCATTTTTTTTATTTTACTGGATATTAGACCCGATTTACTAACTACACTATATACCTATCTTTAAACGTGGCTTCACATACAGCACTTGAGACAGTTCTGAGTTGACATTTCTATGTCCCCTGGCTCACAAGCAACACCTGGATGATCTGCAAACAATGTGAGGTTTGTGCTCACAACAATCCTTGTCAGGGGCCAGAGCTCCCAACAGAAATCCAAACTATAGGAGGAGCATCTTTTGAAGACTTGGAAGTAAACTTCACTGAACTACATGCTCAGGGGGCTATAAATAACTTTTGGTTTTTGTGTGTTCATACTCTGACTGGGTGGAAGCCTTTCCCACCTGCACTGAAAAGGCTAGGGAGATACTAGGATGCTTCTCTGGAAAATTATTCCCACATTTGGTGTCCCAATAATTGTTGGCTCAGACAATGGGTCAGCTTTTGGACAGAGGTGATATGATTACTGACCAAAAGTGTAAACATCAGATGGAAGTTACATACTGTCTATAGACTTCAGAGTTCTGGATGAACAGGACTTTAAGGTTCAATTGGATAAGCGGTGTCAGGAGACTCACTTACATTGTGATGAACTTCTCCCTATTACACTGTTGAGGATTAGATCTACTCCCACTAGGAGGAATGAAAGTATCCAGGGAATAGGCTTCTTTCTCATTTCATTATGATTGTAGAGACCTGCCTTGTGGCCTTTCCTATGCCTTCTAGGAAATGAGGAAAATCCTTCAAACTTGATTCTCTAGGATAGCAACACTTTTTTATGAACATTCTTAGATCAGTGTTTAGACAAGAAATTCATTGCTATGATGGACCATCTTGTAGCCTGGCTGGAATGGAGCTTGCTTTGTCATTTGTTTGGTACAGATTCTGGAACAGCCTCCTCTGCTTTATACAGCTGGAACATGATACCAGATTCACAGTCCAGAGTCCCAGGCTACATTCCCAGGCTTTCTCCTTACAGTATAAACAGTGTCTCTCTCATACTCTTTGTTGAAATCTTGACAGGCCAGCAAGGCTCACTAAAAGAAAAAAAAAAGTGGCTCTTCAGAAGATAAGCCTCTGCATGAAGCTGTTGCTAGTGTTCTTAAAGGGAAGTCTCTATCTGGCAGTGCTTTCTGAACTTGACTGTGACTCTGAAACATCTGAGGATGCTGCTAAGGTCAGATTCTGATGCTGTGGTGGGGTCTGAGATTCTGAGATTCTAGTAAGTTCCCCAGTGCTGCTGCTGCTGCTGCTAAGGGAACAAGAACTGCAAGGATGTACACACCTGTGCAGAGGCAGGAGATTGCCACATTAGCACAAGAAAGGTCCAGAGGGAGAACCCAAGGCCAGCCTGTTGCCAGGACACCAGATTAATGACACTGAGAAGAAAGAGGGATGATCCCTGGAGTAGCTATCAAGTGATGCCATCTTAATTACTCATTGAAAAGAGTGCTACTTCCACCAGAGCATTATTTCCTGATCAATAGCCCTGTCTTTTCAAATATGCTTTCTGGCCATTTATAACCAAACCTTTGTTGTACTTGTCCTGAGAAAGAGAATCAGCTTCTCAGCCATCTCTACTTATCAGCAGCCCACATCCCTCAGGACCCACAGAAGTTTCTGTGTGGAGCTATTCTGAATGGTTGGAAACTCCTCATCACTTGCTATGTGTCAGGGACTTTGGGCTATGGATTACAGAAGCTGGCATCTCCCCTTGTAGCCCTTGTGTTATGCCCCTGAGGCAGGCCTCTGTTTGAGGGAAGGGAGGGGGTTCTTGTGAGCCTTCTTTGAGGCATTTTGACCTGGGCTTCCTGTTGTTGCCTGAGGCCTTGTGGCTGGCCATCCCTTAATGTGCTGAGAGATGGTCTGGGAAGGCAGAGTGGCCCTGCCTTCCCTCCATGATACCACCTCATTGATTAGGAAGGTATTGATGAATACAGGGGATTGAATATTGTACTCCCCAAATTTCTCTGTATTCCCTTTTTCTGTTTGCCTCTGATTAGAGTTAGCAGTTCTTTTCTTTTTTAAAAGATTGATGTTTTTTGGGGGGGGCGACCTTTATTTTGTTTATTTATATGTGGTGTCTAGAATTGAACCCAGTGCCTCACACATGCTAGACAAGTGTTCTACCCTGAGCCACAACACCAGCCTGAGGCCTTTTCTTTTTTTGGATCTTTTGTCTCTTCACTGAGGAGGACTGGAGACTTGGCAGAGTTAGCAGAGCAGTCCTTGTCACAATGCAGTGATGCCAGCTGACACCATCCTGCTAAAGACCTCTGGACAGAGAAGATGGTCCTCATGCTTGGCAGTGATCTATAGAAGACCCTCTGTATAGAAGGGAAGTGAACCAGGAACCCAGAACAGCTGGATTGATCCTTGAGCACCCTTGTTGGCTGATGCCTTCTTGGGGTTCTCAAAAACTAAAGAGATGGTGTTGGGGTGCAGCGAAGCGTCGGAGGAGAGACCACACAAGAGACTCACTTCATGCAATCACAGGGGGGAAATTTATTAGGGATCCGTTCCAGCGCGTTGGGACTCTGTGCCCACCCAAGAAGGGAGAGTGGCTCAGAGCCCAGAGCGGAGGTCAGGTGGAGCTTAAGTACACTTTTTGGAGAGGGCGGTGGGCTTTGCATACATCAGAACAAATCATCATGAGGCGTGGGAAAATTGAACAACAATTCTAAAACATGATTAGTACATACATTGGCGGGAACAATCAGGGCAGAGGTGATTGGTCATGTCTAAGCAGGGTACACATTTAACTGATTGGTTCTGGGGCCTAGATGCTTACGTGCCTTGCTACCTAGAGCTCTTAGCTATTAAACGACCAGGGAATCAATGGAGATATTTACTGGGCAGTTCCAGCATTGTCCTAACAACTTTACAGAGATTATAAGTTCCAGAGATAGCAGAGGAATTGTAACAATAGACTTTTATAATTGTAACAATTGTCTTTTACTTTTTAGCCCAGGCCTTGTAACCTAGAAGCTTTACAATGCCCTAGTCTCTTACACTTTAACTCAAGCTCTTGCAGCTTGAAATCAGCTTAGAATTTTTACCTTTACAATGGGAATGTATAGGATCTAGGGTGCCAGGTCCTGCTGCTCCTGATGAAGCCCTAGTTCTTTCAATAGACTCTAATTCCTACCTGTGAGGGTATTGTCTGCACTCAATAATTTATTCTGCCTAGTTTATCAACTGTGGTGTGTTGATGAGTCCACCTGTGGGGTTCCCAGCCTCATCCCTGGTCAGGTGTACTACTAGAGGTCAGCAGGAGAGAGGTTCTCTCTGTTGGAGGAAGGCTGCTGGCTTTCCCCACTGGCCTGTGTGGAGCAGCATGGAGCACACAGACAAAGAGCACACTGATGGGCCTGGTAGTGATACTGTCAGCACTGTTACAGTAAGCAGCTATTGCCACCTGGCAGGGCCACTTTCCAGGGCTTAGCACCATGACAGGAAATGTTAAAATGATTGGGGACTTTGATATCCTGCCAAAGCATGTCTGGGGACGCCACCGCCAGAGGTTGATGAGCCAGACATATATGTGCAGCACTGAGAGGTTGGTCTGTCCAGAAAGCTCAGCTTCTTAATTGAGTGGCAGGGCTTGTAGCAGTGCAAGTACAGCCAGTCCCAGAATATCTTCAAAGACCCCTTGGGCACGTTCTCCCTGCACTTCCTCTTGCCAACCAGGGAGAGAAGGCTTTGGTCCCCACCCAGATCATGTCTGACATGGTGCCTAGGAGCTAGACAGGACCTTGGATGAGCTTTTCTTGATGGCTTTCAGACCCACTTGGCCTCATCTGGGCATTCTGGGTGGGACAGGGGAACTGGTGTTGCACACAGCATATCGACCAGGCCTGACAGCTCACAGTCTAACCTCCTTAACTTTTTTTTAAATATTTATTTTTCAGTTGCAGTTGGACACAATACCTTTTTTATTTATTTATTTATTTTTTTGTGGTGCTGAGGATTGAACCCAGGGCCTTGGACATGCTAGGTGAGCGCTCTACCGTTGAGTGACAACCCTAGCCCTAACCTCCTGATCTTTAAGAGAATACATTCATGCTGTTTTAAGCCTTTAAGTGAGTGTGGTAAATTGTCTACACTCAATCATTTCTTCTGCCTTGTTTATCAACTGCTTAAAGTATGAATGTCTGGCTTTCTATAATTAGATTTTGGGCAATTGAAGGGAAAAATATTATTTACATTTTTTTTGTTTTCAGTATTTCTTTTATTTCTGTGCCCCCAACCCAGTATTGGGAATTGAACCCAGGGGTGCTTTACCACTAAGCTTCCTTCTTAGCCCCTTTTAAAAAATGTTTCGTTTTGAAACAGGGGCTTATCAAGGTGCTAAGACTGGCCTCAAACTTATAATCCTCTTGCCTCAGCCTCTCAACTTTCGGAGATTACAGGCAGATGCCATGGTGCCAGCTTTTTTTATGTACTTCTTAGTAACCAGAAAATTGCATACACATATATAATCACCTGTAAATAAGTATGCAACTTAATGCAATAGCATTTTACTTTTTAATTTTGTCTCCTCTTTTTAAAACTTGTTCTTTTATATATACATGATGGTAGATGTATTTTGACGTATTTTACTAACATGGGATACATCTTATACTAATCACAATCCCATTTTTGTGGGTTATACATGATATGGAGTTTCACTGGTCATGTATTCATTTATGCACCTAGGAAAGTCATGTCCAATTAATTCTATTGTCTTTTCTATTCTTATCCTCTCTTCCTTTCATTCTCCTTGTATAATCCACTGAACTTCCATAGCTGCTCCCATTGTTAGATCTGCAGATCAGAGAGAATATTTGACTTTGGGTTTTTTAGAACTGGCTTTATTTTACCTAGCATGATAGTCTACAGAGCCATCCATTTACCATAACTTCATTCTTCTGAGAATATTCCATTGTGTATGTATACTACATTTCCTTTATCCATTCATCTGTTGAAGGATAGGTTGGTTCCATAGCCTAACTGTTATAAACTGAGCTGCTATTGACATTGATGTGGCTGTGTCATTGTATAATGCTGATTTTTAGTCCTTTGGGTATATAGCATGGAGTGGGATAATGCTAGTTCCCATTCCAATTTTTCTGAGGAATGCAAGAGCATTTTAAAAGTTAAAAATTTTAAAAATAGGGCTGAGTATAGCTCAGTGATACAGTGGTTGCCTAGCAAGCAAGCGCAAGGGCCTAGGTTCAATTCTCAGTATTGCAAATAAACGAATAAATAGATAGATAAAATTAAAAAATTAAAATCTCCAATTGTTTTCATTTCAAAAATGATCATTGAACTCATTGATGAAATTATAATGTAATTCATGGAGGAAACAATTCAATTGTCTAAGAGCCTTCCAAAGAAGCAACACTTGTCAAGAATGGTATTTCTGTGTCTATGTTAGTGGCAAGTTAAGCTACAATAGAAATGAGTGAGCTATCTTTGTTGCAAATGAGTTACCTACAGATGAAATATACCACTTTCTTACTAGCTTGGGGAAGAGATCAGCCTGCTTGCTAAGGAGAATAAATTGTTAGTGCTTGAGAAGTGGGGAAAACTCTGAAGGGTCCTGAATTCCCAATGCTTATCTGGCGCTTTGTGTATGTTTTGTTGAATTTAATTTTGTACCTTAAAACAGAAAACTTCCCCTTTAATAAATTGATACAGTTGACATTCTACTTAGTATTACATATATAATAAAATGATCTCAGGGGCTGGGGCTGGGGATCAGTGGTAGTCAACTTTTCTGGCATGTGTGAGGCACTGAGTTCAGTTTTCAGCACCACATATAAATAAATAAAACAAAGGTCTATCAACAACAAAAAATAAATTAGAAAAAGAAAAAAAGTGATTTTAGTCTTGATATTCTGCCACAGAATGCACACACCATTGAAAAACACTGGGTTTCATCCTCAGCACCACATAAAAGTACTGTGCCCATGTAAAACTAAAAAATAATAATTTTAAAAAGGGGGGGCTGGGGATGTGGCTCAAGCAGTATCATGCTCACCTGGCATGCACAGGGCACTGGGTTCGATCCTCTCTCTCTTTAAAAAAAAGAAAAGAAAAAAGACCTGACAATACAATGGAGAGTTTCAGGAGGTGGTGTTGAAAGTAGAAGTGGAAGGAGGAATGAAGGTAAGCAAATGAACTTCCTGTCATCTCTCAGTGACAAGCTGGTCAGAAGCAGCCCTGGGCACTGGGGATGTGGCTCAGTGGTAGAGGGATCCTAGCATGCACGAGGCCCTGGATTTGAACACCAGTATGGCAAAAACAAAAAATAAGAAAGAAGAAAGAAAGGAAGAAAGGAAGAAAAGCAGCCCTGGAAGGACAAGTTGCACATGCAGTGCTTTGCAAAACTGTCCAGGACAAATTTTTGCCCCTAGAAATACTACTGCAATTAACAGATGGAGTATACGGTAGGTGTTTTCAACCCTAATTTTTTTTTTTATTGTTGGTCTTTCAAAACATTACATCCTTCTTAATATATCATGTTTCACAATTTGATTCAGAATGGTTATGAACTTCCATTATTACCCCGTATACAGATTGCTGAATCACATCGGTTACATCAGTTACATTTCCATTGATTTACACATTGCCATTCTAGTGTCTGATGAATTCTGGTCTCTAACCTATCATCTACTATCCCCCCACCCCTCCCCTCCCCTCCCCTCTTCTCTCTCTCGACAACCTCTACTGTAAAACATTTATTCCACTTGTGTACTTCTTCCTTACCCCTTACTTCCTCTTGTATGTAATTTTATAAAACCCTGAGGATCACCTTCCCTTTCCCTGCAGATTCCCTTCTCTCTCCCTTTCCCTCCCACCTCTCATCCCTATTTAATGTTTATCTTCTTCTCCTGCTCTTCGTCCCTACTCTGTCCTTAGTTACTCCCCTTATATCAAAGAAGTCATTTGGCATTTATTTTTTAAGGATTGGCTAGCTTCACTTAGCATAATCTGCTCTAATGCCATCCATTTCCCTCCAAATTCTATGATTTTGTCGTTTCTTAATGCAGAGTAATACTCCATTGTGTATAAATGCCACATTTTTTTTATCCATTCATCTATTGAAGGGCATCTAGGTTGGTTCCACAATCTTGCTATCATGAATTGTGCTGCTATGAACATCGATGCAGCAGTGTCCCTGTAGCATGCTCTTTTTAAGTCTTTAGGGAATAGACTGAGAAGGGGAATAGCTGGGTCAAATGGTGGTTCCATTCCCAACTTTCCAAGAAATCTCCATACTGCTTTCCAAATTGGCTGCACCATTTTGCAGTCCCACCAACAATGAACAAGTGTACCCTTTTCCCCGCATCCTCTCCAGCACTTGTTGTTGTTGGACTTCATGATGGCTGCCAATCTTACTGGAGTGAGATGGTATCCTAGGGTAGTTTTGATTTGCATTTCTCTGACCGCTAGCGATGGTGAGCATTTTTTCATGTACTTGTTGATTGATTGTATGTCCTCCTCTGAGAAGTGTCTGTTCAGGTCCTTGGCCCATTTGTTGATTGGGTTATTTGTTGTCTTATTGTCTAATTTTTTGAGTTCTTTGTATACTCTGGATATTAGGGCTCTATCTGAAGTGTGTGGAGTAAAGATTTGTTCCCAGGATGTAGGCTCCCTGTTTATCTCTCTTATTGTTTCTTTTGCTGAGAAAAAACTTCTTAGTTTGAGTAAGTCCCATTTGTTGATTCTAGCTGTTAACTCTTGCGCTGTGGGTGTCCTATTGAGGAATTTGGAGCCCGACCCCACAGTATGTAGATCATAGCCAACTTTTTCTTCTATCAGACGCCGTGTCTCTGATTTAATATCAAGCTCCTTGATCCATTTTGAGTTAACTTTTGTGCATGGTGAGAGAAAGGGATTCAGTTTCATTTTGATGCAAATTGATTTCCAATTTTCCCAGCACCATTTGTTGAAGATGCTATCCTTCCTCCATTGCATGCTTTTAGCCCCTTTATCAAATATAAGATAGTTGTAGTTTTGTGGATTGGTTACTGTGTCCTCTATTCTATACCATTGGTCCACCCATCTGTTCTGGTACCAGTACCACGCTGTTTTTGTTACTATTGCTCGGTAGTATAATTTGAGGTCTGGTATCGCTATACCGCCTGATTCACACTTCCTGCTTAGCATTGTTTTTGCTATTCTGGGTCTTTTATTATTCCATATGAATTTCATGATTCTTTTATCTATTTCTACAAAAAATGCTGTTGGGATTTTGATTGGCATTGCATTGAACATATAGAGAACTTTTGGTAGTATCGCCATTTTGATGATGTTGGTTCTGCCTATCCATGAACAGGGTATATTTTTCCATCTTCTAAGGTCTTCTTCTATATCTTTCTTTAGGGTTCTGTAGTTTTCATTGTATAAATCTTTCACCTCTTTTGTTAGGTTGATTCCCAAGTATTTTATTTTTTAGGGGGATATTGTGAATGGAGTAGTTGTCCTCATTTCCGTATCAGAGGATTTGTCGCTGATATACAGGAATGCATTTGATTTATGCGTGTTGATTTTATACCCTGACACTTTGCTGAATTCATTTATTAGCTCTAATAGTTTCTTTGTAGACCCTTTTGGGTCTATTAGGTATATAATCATGTCATCAGCAAATAGTGATAATTTAAGTTCTTCTTTTCCTATTTTTATGCCTTTAATTTCTTTCGTCTATCTAATTGCTCTGGCCAGTGTTTCAAGAACTATGTTGAACAGAAGTGGTGAGAGAGGGCATCCCTGTCTTGTTCCAGATCTTAGAGGGAATGCCTTCAATTTCTCTCCATTCAGAATGATGCTGGCCTGTGGCTTATCATAGATTGCTTTTACAATGTTGAGGTATGATTCTGTTATCCCTAATTTTTCTAGAGTTTTGAACATAAAGGGATGCTGTACTTTGTCGAATGCTTTTTCTGCATCTATTGAGATGATCATGTGGTTCTTATTTTTAAGTCTATTGATGTGGTGAATAACATTTATTGATTTCCGTATATTGAACCAGCCTTGCATCCCAGGGATGAATCCTACTTGATCATGGTATATAAATTTTTTTATATATTTTTGAATCCGGTTCGCCAGAATTTTATTGAGGATTTTTGCATCTAGGTTCATTAGAGATATTGGTCTGTAGTTTTCTTTCTTTGAGGTGTCTTTGTCTGGTTTAGGGATTAGTGTGATGTTGGCCTCGTAGAATGTATTTGGAAGTTCTCCCTCTTTTCTATTTCCTGAAATAGCTTGAAAAGTATTGGTGTTAGTTCCTCTTTAAAGGTTTTGTAAAACTCTGCTGTATACCCATCTGGTCCTGGGCTTTTCTTAGTTGGTAGTCTTTTGATGGTTTCTTCTATTTCCTCTATTGTTATTGGTCTGTTTAGGTTGTCTGTATCCTCCTGACTCAATCTGGGCATATCATATGACTTAAGAAATTTATCTGTACCTTCACTATCTTCTATTTTATTGGAGTATAAGGATTCAAAATAATTTCTGATTATCTTCTGTATTTCTGAAGTGTCTGTTGTGATATTGCCTTTTTCATCCCGTATGTTAGTAATTTGGTTCTCTCTCTTCTTCTCTTCGTTAGCATGGCTAAGGGTCTGTCGATCTTATTTATTTTTTCAAAGAACCAACTTTTAGTTTTGTCTATTTTTTCAATTGTTTCTTTTGTTTCGATTTCATTAATTTCAGCTCTGATTTTAATTATTTCTTGCCTTCTACTCCTATTGCTGTTGTTTTGCTCTTCTTTTTCTAGGATTTTGAGATGAAGTATGAGATCATTTATTTGTTGGTTTTTTCTTTTTTTAAGGAATGAACTCCAAGCAATAAATTTTCCTCTTAGAACTGCTTTCAATGTGTCCCATAGATTCCGATATGTTGTGTCTTTGTTTTCGTTTAACTCTAAGAAGTTTTTAATTTCCTCCTTAATGTCTTCTAAAACCCATTGATCATTCAGTAGCCTATTGTTCATTCTCCAAGTGATGCCTGATTTTTCCTTCCTTCTTTTATCATTGATTCTCAGTTTCATTCCATTATGATCAGACAAGATGCATGGTATTATCTCTACTCTTTTATATTGTCTAAGAGTTGCCCTGTGACATAATATATGACCTATTTTTGTGAAGGATCCATGTGCTGCTGAGAAAAAAGTGTAACTACTTGATGTTGGATGGTATATTCTATATATGTCAATTAAGTCTAGGTTGTTAATTGTGTTGTTGAGTTCTATAGTTTCCTTGTTTAACTTTTGTTTGGAAGATCTGTCCAGTGGTGAGAGAGGTGTGTTGAAGTCTCCCATGATTATTGTATGGTGGTCTATTAGACTCTTGAACTTGAGAAGTGTTTGCTTGATGAACATAGCTGCACCATTATTTGGGGCATATATATTTATGATTGTTATGTCTTGTTGGTGTATGGTTCCCTTGAGCAGTATGTAGTGTCCCTCTTTATCCCTTTTGATTAACTTTGGCTTGAAATCTATTTTATTAGATATGAGTATGGATACTCCTGCTTGTTTCCGCAGTCCATATGAGTGGTATGATTTTTCCCAACCTTTCACCTTCAGTCTATGTATGTCTTTTCCTATCAAATGCGTCTCCTGCAGGCAGCATATTGTTGGGTCTTGTTTTGTGATCCATTCAACTAGCCTGTGTCTCTTAATTGGTGAGTTTAAGCCATTAACATTTAGGGTTATTATTGAGATATGGTTTGTTCTTTCAACCATATTTGTTTATTGATGATACTAAACCTGGTTTGTTTTCCTCTTTGATTACTTTCCCCCATTTACTGTCCTGCTTCCCAATGTTGGTTTTCAACGTTATTTTCCACTTCCTCTTCCTGTAATGTTTTGCCAAGAATTTTTGGAAGAGAAGGTTTTCTATCTGTGAATTCTTTTAACTTTTGTTTATCGTGGAAGGTTTTAATTTCATCTTCCATCCTGAAGCTTAATTTCGCCGGGTACACGATTCTTGGTTGGAACTCATTTTCTTTCAGTGTTTGAAATATGTTATTCCAGGATCTTCTAGCTTTCAGTGTCTGTGTTGAGAGATCCGCTGTTATCCTGATTGGTTTACCCCTAAATGTAATCTGCTTCCTTTCTCTTGTAGCTTTTAAAATTCTTTCCTTATTCTGTATGTTGGACATCTTCATCATAATATGTCTAGGTGTGGATCTCTTATGGTTTTGCACATTCAGCGTCCTGTAGGCTTCTAGGATTTGGGATTCTGTCTCATTCCTCAAGTCTGGGAAGTTTTCTCCTATTATTTCATTGAATAGATTATTTATTCCTTTGGTTTGGAGCTCTGTGCCTTCCTGTATCCCAATGACCCTTAAATTTGGTCTTTTGATATTGTCCCATAATTCTTGGATGTTCTGCTCATGGTTTCTTAGTAGTCTTGCTGAGCTGTCTATGTTCTTTTCCAGTTGAAATACTTTGTCTTCATTGTCTGATGTTCTATCTTCTAAGTGATCTACTCTGCTGGTAGTATTCTCAATTGGGTTTTTAAGTTGGTTTATTGCTTCCTGCATTTCTAGGATTTCTATTTGTTTGTTTTTTATTACCTCTATATCTCTGTGAAATTGATCTTTTACTTCCTGGATTTGTTTGTCAATGTGATCTTTCATTGTCTGATTTTGCTGTCTCATGTCTTCCTTGAGACTCCAGGTCATCTGAAGCATATATATCCTGAACTTTTTCTCTGATATTCCCTCTGTTATAGCTATTGCCTCTTCTAAAGTTGAGTTGACCTGCATTGCTTGTGGTCCTTTCTTTCCTTGTCTTTTCATACTGCAGCGTGGTTAAGAGCCGGGTGGGTGGGGCAGCCGTTCGCAGAGCGAGAGATGAACCTCCCGTGAGAGCACGGATGGTGGAGGGCACCTGCCGGTTGGGCGGGCCGGGCCGCACAGCTCCGGGTGCCAGCCGCTAGCCAAAGCGGGTGCTGGCTGCGGGACTAAACTCTTGCACCCGCTGTGGAGCCGCCTGTGGAGCCGGGTAATTGCGGCCGCGTGGTTAAGAGCCAGGCGTGTGGAGCAGCAGCTCACTGAGGGAGAGATGGGCCTCCTGTGATAGCCCAGATGGTGAAGGGCACCTGCCGGTTCGGGCCACGCAGCTCCAGGTGCCAGCCACTTGCAGAAGCGGATGCTGGCTGCAGAACTAAACTCCTGCACCCACCGTGGAGCCGCCTGTGGAGCCAGGAAGCTGCGGCCACGTGGTCAAGAGCCAGGCAGGTGGGTGGGGCAGCCTCTCGCTGAGCGAGATGGGCCTCTCATGCGAGCCCGGATGGTGAAGGGCGCCTGCCGGTTCGGGCGGGGCGGGCCGGCTGCCGGGTGCCGGCCGCTTGCGTTAGGGGGTGCTGGCTGGGGGCCTAAACACCTGCACCCGCCGTGGAGCTGCCTGTGGAGGCCATGTGGTCTAGAGCCAGGCAGGTGGGTGGGGCAGCCGCACGCTGAGCCAGAGATAGGCTTCCCGTGAGAGCCGCTTGCAGGAGCGGCTGATGGCTGCAGTACTGTACCTCTGTGCCCGCGTGGCCAGCCAAGATCCACTTCTCTGGGACAAACTGTCACTTCCAATAAACCTACCAGTTCTAGGCTGCTCTCCTCTTAAGGGAATTTTGTTAGAAGTTTCTCCGTAGGTAGGCTGCGGCTGTTGCAGTGGGTTGTTCTGGTCCCATTAAAGTGGAGACATTGGAATTGCTGCTTCCTCGCCGGCTGCCATGAAAAATCAGAGAAGTTTAAAGGGAAAACTTCCCAGAGATCACATAGGGCCGAGAATAGTGCCATTCCTAAAATGACATTCCTTGCAGTTCAAGCTTGCCAGTTGATGCAAATCCGGAGGCATTTGTTAAAAATACAGAATCTCAAGTTTCTCCCCTACAGTTTAGGATATAATAAACCCAAGGTGGGTCCCTGCCTCAGGAGAATTTATATGTTTTAAGAAAATCCACCCTCCCCCTTCCCTATTCTTATTGCAGAACCACCTTAGAAACCTCTGCACCAACAGTTATTGTGACTATTGTCATTGCTATCTTGTTACTTCATGTCCACCCCTTCAGCACAGCTCCCTGGCCTCAGGGTGCCATGGTTATAGAGTCGCCCTACTTTCTTTCACCAAAGATATTGCACTTTGTACTCCACCTCCCTACTCCCACCTTTACCCCACAAGTCCTCAACCCTAATTATATATTGGCCTCCTCAGACCAATTTTTGGTGGGTCAGGGCCCAGATACCATCAGTTCTTTTGAATGTTTCTAGTGTCCAGCCAGGATGAGAATCCCAGTCTTGTAAAAGTGGATTTTCCAGAAAAATTCTTACACTGGGAGTTTGTATTGTCTTTGATGGCAAGTTGCTAAATTATAACTGAGTAGAGTTTATTTTTCTTAAATTTCATGATTTTGTCTTCAGTCATCATCATTTTGTTTTTGCTTTTGAGATGGAATCTCACTTCATATTGGTCCTGAATTTGTTATTCTCCTGTCTCAACCTCCCAGTTCCTGGCACCCCAGGGCAGAGGCCTTGCTGGTGTTCAGATGGAGTGGATTTGGCTTTTGCATCTGAACTAAGAAAAAACAATATAAAAAGAAAAAATAAATTTAATTATAGTTTGACCCAAACTGAGAAGGCAGCTAGTCTTCCTTCTCTCATCCTACACTAGTGTTGCAATTTATCGGAACAAAAGGCAGGAATATACATATGCAGATTTAGCCAGGCTGTGCTACTCCAAGATATGTTACAATTCCAGTTTCCAGCCCATTATCCAGACCTAGGATGGGGCCCCAACAAAGAAGAAGGTCTAAAGATAAAGAGATGTCAAGAGACCCTCAGAAAAAGTCTAAAAAATATAGAAAAAAGAGAACAAAACACACTGTCTGTGCCCAAGAGTTAGAAGGTATCAGAGCCAGCTTTGAGCCCTAGCCAAAGCCTAGCACATCTGCAGACAAGCAGAGCTGAGATAAGCCTCCCACTACTCTAGCATCTCCCTCTCACACCCTCCATAGCCCTGAACATTTCTCTCAGCCCCACATCTGCCTTCGGCCCCTCTGCCCTATGAAACTGGCAGCAACAATGAAAAAAGATGTGCCCTACTGACTCAGAGCTAAATGTCCAGGCCACCTCCACTGCTGCCCCTCTCCCTGCCCAGAGGTGCCTGGGGAAGGAGGGGCACATACAAGTATAACTGTTTGTCTATTGTCATCCTTTTGGATTCAGCAATCTGAGCTGTTGAACTCTCCATATATTTATTTTTCCTCAGACAGTTTCCAAACTCCCAGGACCCAATTTGCAAAGTGCACCTCAAACTCTAATGCAAAAAGGAATCACCAGCCCATACTTTAAAAAGAGATTCTGATTCAGTAGGTGAAAGTGCAGTTCTAACCAGCCCTAGGGTGAAGCCCCCAGAAAGGAACCACACCACACAGTACTAATAGATTAAAAACCACAGCCAACATGACCTGGGCCTACAGGGCAAAGCCTTTTCTATTTTCTTTTCACAAACCAGATCCTGATGTTTGCAGCTGCAGCACACCACCCGCCATTATAGAAAAAGGAAGAGAAGATCTTTGCTTCATGAGGTATGAAGAGCTGTGATTTCTATGTGCCATGATGCAGGGAAGTATAAACAAAACTCTGAGCTCTCAATTTCTGCTTTGGATCAGTTAGAAACACTTGTCATTGGTACCCTGGTGCTCCAACATCTGCCCATTAAAATATTTGGATATACTTGGGGGTTTTGATGGCACTGGGAAATAAAGTTTTATTTTAGGCAATGAAAACTTATATCTCAGCAACATGATTTTAATTTCAGTTGCCTTTAGTGATTAAAAGATACCCTTTATGATTTGTCACTATCTCCTACTTTATCTTTGGCTTTAGATATATTTCTCTATTTTTTAAAACACCTTTTAATAAACCTAGAACAGTAAATAGTAATGGGAGATCAAGAGTCTTTGTCTTCTCACATCTAATGGCAGGAAAATAGTAGAGTCCATTTATCCAAATGCATTCAATTGAAAAATCAAAATTAAGTTTCTTTCTTCATTGATAAAAAGGGAAAAGAAGGTTTATTGCTTTGCTAGCAAAGGAGAAACATAGGGATCTCCTGTACCAAAGGCTGTGATTATGCCCATCAGCAGGATCAGGGAGCTTTTATAGAGGTGATTCAGAGAAAATGAGATTAGGGAGAAGAGATCAGGAAGGTGAAGATCAGGGAAAAAAAGGATAGGAAAAAGATTAGGAAGAAGATCAGGGAGAAAAAGGTTGGACAAAAAAAAAATGTAAGTTTCAAAGCCCCAAGGGATATAGTGAAAGCATCAAATGAACCCCTGTTACATTTCCCCATTGTCAATTTCTAGCCTCCATTTCTATGAAAAGTGGGCAATGACATCTCCAAGCTATTTTCTGGTGGGGCATGGGCAGTTAAGGGCATTCAGCATCAGAACAGTCCAGAGCTCCACAGTGGCAAATGACAGGTGACTGGACAGGGCATACATAGAGCAGGGATGCAGCCACCTTGGATCCTCAGCATGGAAGTAAGTTTCTTCATTCTTGAGAGGGGCTCTTTTGTCATGTTCCAACCTCTGCCTTTCATAATGGCCCTCTAGTTTTTCACTCTAAAAAATAAAACAAGATTAATGAGTAAATCTCAATTTTCCATAACAAATTGTGTACTTTCAATGATAGGTGTGGTGTGAACTCACCTAATGGATTCTGAAGAATAGGGATAGGATTGTAGCCAGGGCCCAAAGAAGAAGCTAGTGCTGGTAACAGGGAATAGGAATGCAAAAGTCCGGTCTGAACCTAGAGGCAAATGGACAAAAAAGGATCTTCTGTTGCCCCATTCACTGAGGGTTTTGCTCTCCTACTTAACAACTAACTGAATAAATTCATGAAATTATGACTTATATTTTTCTTTATTTGAAGAGGGGATAGAATGTCATTGAGAAATATTCCCTCACAATCCATAAAACCAATTAAGACAAATATTTATATATATATATATATATATATATATATATATATATATTATAGAACAAATAATGTTGATTGAATTTGCAAGACTTCTTAAATGTCTATAAAGAAAAGGCACAGAAAGGAAACTGTTCCCGTGCCAAGGCATATTCCAGGCTCAAGATCTGGGTACCACTTCACCCTGTGCCTTTCCAACCCAACCCAGGATGGTGTGAATCTGCAGGGCTCCTGAGTGGGGACAGCAGCACAGGACAGTGGATCAGAAACAGAAATGGGTTTCAGAGACCAAGAAAGAAGGAACAGGATGTGGGAAAGCCTCTGGGGGCACATATGGCATTTATCAGGTTCTTCTTCTTTTCTGTTCTTCTGTATCTCCTAATCTACTGGGACAAGAACCTCATCTGCAGCAGCTTGGGGCTGCCAATACCAGACAGGTGCTTAGACAGAAGTGTCCAATCCTATCCATGTGGAAGTCATTTCTGTGCTTTCAAGAATTCTGCTCATCAGCCCCAGTAAACTAGATTGGGATCTGGTCTTCTGAAGGCTTTTCAAGCTGGGGAATTATTCCCTAACCCTGTTCTCTTTCTAGGTGGTGCTCTAGGGTTGCAGAATTCTGTGTCTGCTCCTAAAGGAGAGGGAATAATGGATTTTATTCATCTTTGCATATGTAATGCCTTTAAAATTGATTTACTTATTGGCACATATTAAACAGTACGTATTGGGAAGGGATTAATGTAATATTTCCATATATACATATGGTGTGTAATGGTCACATCCATCCACTCTTCTTCTACTTCTCTTGTCGCTTTCCCAGTCCCTAATAATTTTTATTCTACATTAAAGTAATGTTTTTTTTAAATATTCCACATTTGAGAAAGAATATGAAATACTTATAGATATTTTCATAACACCTGGCAAAAGCTAAGCACTCTGTATATGCGTAAGTTAATACTAATGCAGAGTTTATGACATTGAAAGTAAAAGGATAATTAATCACCGTAGACTGTAGTCCTTTAAGATGGTAAATATATGTACTTCTAACAATTTTAAAGTGAATCCCATAGCCAGGCAACAGTGCACCATGCATGTAATCCCATCCACTCAGAAGACTGAGATGGAATAATTTCAAGTTCTAGGACAACCTGAGAAATTTAGTAAGACCCTTTCTCAAAAAGAAAATAAATATAAAGTGGATCTGGTACAAGAATGTGAAAAATCCTCTTACATTAGGGAGATGTTAAAAGGGCCACAGTCATGCATTTGTCCTTCATTGGGGTTATGTTTTTAGCATAATAGTACCAATCACGTAAGAATAAATATAATTTTAAAAGAGTTATTAGTCGTATTATGTCTCAGGAACTGTCACTTTGTTTACATTTTCATTTATCTTCTTCAGTACTGGGAATTGAAGCTGAATCACTTTAGAACAGAGATACATCCCCAGCCTTTGTTATCATTCTGAGACAGGATCTCCTTCAGTTACTCAGCCAGGCCTCAAACTTTCACTCTTTCCATGTTAGCTTCTCTAGTAGCTAAGATTACAGGTGTATGAGACAACTGTGCCTGACTGACCTCTATGATTTCTTAATATCTACAATCTGCTTTTTGAAATTAACAATTTGGTTCTTACTCTGAGCTTAATCAATCACCACCACCTGTGGCTTGGAAAATTTAAATGACACTTAAATCTGTTATAAGTTGAGACAAGAATTCAAATCTGAACTGAATTTGGTTATTTGATATTTAAGCTATAGTTTTCCTTCCCTCTGTTTCCTTCCCTCCCACCACCTCTCTCTTCTGCTTAGTCCTTTTGATGTAGAAATTCATCTGTACAGATACACAACAGGCAGCTGAGAATTCTAGTGAAGACTGGAGAATTGTTCTCCATCTTCTTTCAAACATTCCTCCCCAAAAGGCCCAAAATTTCATTCTCAGCTACAGCATAGCCTGTGGTTTGATTTGGAATAATGAATTAAGCCTTTGTAGAAGAAGAAGGTGCATGCCCTGAAGAAATGCTATGTGACATAGGATATCACATATGTAAAGGAAACAGAGAGACTGGCATTTCATAATAAGTAAGCCTTTGTAAAATATTTTAACCTTAATCTAATTAATAACTGTTACCATTTTGATTTATTATAAGTGCATTCAAGATGATTGCTTTCTTTTTTTTGTTTTACTTTTTTGATTTGTTCTTCTTAGATATAAAGGATAGTCGAGTGAAAATGATTGCTTTTCTACTGAAGTTTATCAGATCCAGCCTTCTGAAGCAACTTGCCTCCAAGAGTACCATCATCACCCAACATAATGAACTCTACGTTAAGACTGTGCAAGAGAGCCATATATAAGCATCTGAATGCTTAGCAGCCACTCAAATCCTTTGCCACTTCTCTCAGCCCTAACACTGTTTCTCCTGATCTAGAGGCCAAAATCATCATGGACCATTTACTCCTGTGTGAAGCAGGCTGTGGATACTGCAGAGATGACACTGAGATCCTAGTTGCTTTTGACACTGAGCTCAGAAGATTCTAGGCCATGGCTACTCCCCTTCTATCCTAAGCTAGGAAGAACTCTGGTGGCACAGCCTACATTTCTACTTGGAACTGATATCTAGGCCATGGGGGCCACTACATTGGGCCTGCCCTTGATGTAGTCAGTTGCCTGCAGCCCAGATACTAAGAAACATGCCTAGTTCCTCCTACCTGCCTCCCTGGAACCCTATGCCCATGACACACAAGAACTCAAATTCAGCTTCAGGAGAGTTCCATGCTGCAAAGCAACAAGAAGTCACCTATGCTGGCAGCTTCTCTTGGTCACATTCCTGTAGTCCTGGAGACAGGCTGCCCAGAAACATTCTGATCTTTAACCCTGGCCCATGACCACTGAGTCCTAGGAGTACTGAATGTTCAATCTGAGAGATTCTATTTATTCTCCTCAGACATATATAAGATTTCTCTCTTACACATATCTCTTTTTTTACTTTCTAATAGGCAATTGATGTTTTTACAGGTCCTCCTAAATATTTGGTTCACTTGCTCAACCGTAGGCAGAATGAAGAGAGGAGAGAGGATGGAGGGGTGCTGCAAGGGGTGGGGGACAAAACTCTGATTTTGAGCTGTGCTGTGAACTTGATATCAGAGCCTTAGAGAAGGGCTCCTCTTGCTTCGGTGGGCAAAGGTATGGAAGGTATCCAGGGGGAGCAATGCAAAGGAGCCCCAGCTGTTGGCCTCAAAATAATCTAACCAAGTATAGAAAAGAATGTGTGGTGGGAGTTTCTTAGCTGGGAAGTGTGTCTCCTTAAATAGTATTTTTATTCTGCACCTACTTAAGGAAGGGCCTGGAAATGTCCAGTTTCTAATGCATTCTCACAGCTACCCCTGCCCAGCACAGCCTCTCCCAGAAACTGGTTCCTTTCAGACTAATGTCACTCAGATATGATTTAATACCCACCAGAAAGAGGAGGTCTTAGAAGGCAGAACTTCTGCCTCTGGTTTCTGGATCCCTGTATTAATGTAATTAATATATAGAGAGAAAATGTAAAAATGTCTGTTTAGACAATTTAGTTTTTGATTGAAAAGCTTATATGAAAGGAAAAATGTAAAATATCAAAATAAAAATTTGAAAGGCATTTTCTTTACTCATATTATTGCTCAAATCAAAATGTAAAACTAACCTGATAAGAACATCCTGAAAGCAGGTAGATTTTAATACTTTTTATGGAGAAAATGTATATTTTATGAATGAAACCTAAGTCCATTCTTTTGCAGTTGTTAAAAATAAATTGTAACAGACTGAAAGGTAGGCACAGTTGTGTTCCTTTTGCCTTTAGGAACAGAAACTGAACACCCTCAGTTTAAGCATGAGTGATGAAGATAGCTCATAATCTGTTCAAAAAGCAAAGACATATTTAAGACTGAACATCAGAGAATATCTCTCAAAAACACACAGCAACAGACTCATAAAGAGATAATTTAAGAAATTAGAAAAAAAGGGATCTGGAGGCCATCAATCCCAAAGCCCCAGCAAATGTCAGAATACTGGGTCACTCCAAGTGTTTGTGGGGAATATGTGCATGCAGAAATACACAACACTATTGTTGGAAAGTAAATGCAGTGTTCACCCTAAAAAACAATCTGGCAGTGCTCAGCAAAATTCCAGTAATATTCTTTTGAGGGAACAGTTATGTTTATGGGCACCTGCCCTACATAAATTCTCCCACAGGTGCATAGGGACAATTATGTGTGGTGACAGGGGATAGCAGCAATATGAATATCCACTGCAGGTGAATGAAAAAGTAGGGTGTGCTGAGGCACATCAGAGACTACTATGTTAGAGTTCAAAGCTGTAGATGAAATGTACATAAAAAGATCTTAGTAACTCACAAAGAAGAGCTTTGATTGTAGATTAGTAGTAGAGTTCTTGCCTTGCCTGTATGAGGCCCTGGGTTCACTTCCCAATGCTACCGCAAAAAAAAAAAAAAAAAAAAAAATTGATAAATATATTTTTAAAAATGTTGAAATTGCTTCTTAATAAAATTAGATATGTCCCCTGAAGCTTTTTATATCAAGTGAAAATATAGTCACCTGAAAAATGAATCACTCCTCTTCCTATAACTTGTCCAAGGTGATCTGTGAAAAAGGTCACTATTGTCTTGATGCACATAACCCTACAAAATCTTACAAGTCAAGAGGTTCAAATCTTTGTGCTCACTTTGAAAACACAAAGAAACTGCCAACAATCAAGGGTATGCATATCCAAAGGGCCACCAAGTGTCTGAAAAATGTCGCTGTAAAGAAATAATGTGGTTTGGCATAGTGGTTTATGCCTGTAATCCCAGCAGCTCTAGAGACTGAGACAGGAGATTCCCAAGTTCAAGATCATCCTCAGCAACTTTGTGAGGCTTTATTCAACTTAGTGAGACCTTGTCTCATAATAGAAAATTTAAAATGACCTGGGGATTAACTCAGTATTATATACCCCTGTGTTCAGTCATCAGTAACCAAAAAAACAAAAACAAACAAAAATGTTTGCAATTCCACTGTTAAAATGGTAGAGTTGATTGGAGTGTCTAGACCAAAGAGTGGGGCTGAATTAGGGTCTATAAATTTTAAAAAATAAAAGTGCTCAATTTTGACAGACATTCTTAAATATGGAGAGAGTAATGTTGAACTTGAGGATTTAGATGTAGGTTTTTTTGGTCATTTAATGTATCCAAATGAGCAAAGAACCAAGATATACTGCCACACTTACAGAGCTCATGGCCAGATTAACCTGTACATGAACCCCCCTATCCCACTGAGATTATCCTTACTGAAAAAAAAATTGTTTTCCTAAACCAGAAGAAGAAAATGCACACACATGAACACAAACACATGCACAAAAAAAGAAAAACAAAACAACAAACAAACAAAAAAAGAAAGATGTCTCTAAATTGCTGAGACTGATCTTGAACTTTAAATCTTCCTTCTTTGTGTAATTAATTTGATAAAAAACTCTTCTTTTAGATGGACTGAGAATTCTCATAGTTTCTAATCTGATTGAATTTTTATGATGATTAAATCCATTCCTTTATTCACTATTTGTCTATTGATTTTAAGAGGGTGAGTCGGAGTGAGAAGATGTATAGGTGGATCTGGGGCAAGAAGGAGACAATTACCCAGCTCAGAGCTATGGGCTAAACCCAAGGGCATCTCTGGAGATATGAGGGTAGTGTGCTAGCAGAATGTGTAGTTGTGTGGATGATTGCTGGTGTTTCTTCATAACTGAATGTGACCTTCTTGAGCTCTGGAGAGAACCAGCATCAATAAGTGTCTTTTAAAAGGTCTCCAATTACATTAACTAGGAAAGGAGACCAAATGAAATCTCTAGTTTTGGGCCTTCTGAATTGACAACCAAGAAATCCAAGACATCAGCTCTAGGTCAGACATGTCCAGACAGTTACAGATTCCTGCCCTGGTGGTCTCTGTCTAGTGGTGGGTATAAGGATGGCCTTAGGCCTTAGCCTAAGCAACTCCATTTTAACCCTCCAATTTGAAACCTGCAGTCTCACGAGGCATGCCTACCTACAGAGCCCTCTAGTATGGCCCTCAAAAACAAAATAGTCACTTCTCCCTACTCTGACAAGCTCAGAGTCGAGTCTCTTCCATGTTGCCCTCACCCTGATGAGAGCAAAAAGCAAGAAAATCAGGGTGACAATAACCAGACCAGATGTTTAACCCCAGAGCAAATGATGTCACTGAGAATCCTGGTGGCAGTTGATAGAAATTGAAACGATGATAAGAAGCCCCAAAATTTAGTATAAATGATGGTTCAAATAAACAGATATTCTGCCAGCTGACACTGATGCACACAAGCCTGAGAGCTTGATGAGGACCTAGACTGACATCCCAACTCTTCTCATCTGCCTGATCCTCACAGCATTATTCTCACAGCTCTTGACTCTACAGCAGCCTCTTAACTCTAGTGAGAAAAACTTTTCTCTATGACTGCCTCCTCAGCCAGACATCAGCTCCACCCTAGGAGAAGCCTGCCTTGGTTCCTGATCTGACCTCCACAGTCAGAGTAAGTGTGCATCTGTTGGACTTAGAGCCTAAGGCTTGAGATGTTTGACTTGACACTTCAGCTTAGCATGCAGAGGGAGTGGTCTTTCATGAGCCTGTCATGATTAAGTGTGTTTTCAGTGCTTAGAATTAATCTAGAATTTTTTACTGTGAATTGATTATGTTTATTGCAGTGCCTAACATTAAGGATTGTCAGTTCCTTGATTAAGAACCTATAGAGTAAAATTATACTGAGTGATATGAGTGAGCAGAGCATTGAAAATGGCAGAAGCTTATGGACATTATTTGTTTCTCCACCAGGACTGCATAAGTTGCACCTTTTGCCCTTCACAACAGTGGGGTCACATGGCAAATGTCAGTTTGCTCAGGTTGCTTTTGCCAACTATCATCATGATGTGTACCAGGAGTCCAAGCTACATAGGAAGCTCAGACTCAGGAATCTTGCTTGAGACTGGGACTTTGAAGCCACCCTGAACAACAGAGCAATATCCTGTATTATTATTATTATTAATATTATTATTAGTATTATTATACACTGGGCTGAGCTTTAAGGGAAGTAAATGCCTTCATTAGGATGGACATGAACTTTTAAATTTTCCTGTTCCCTGAAATGCAGTAGGATTTAGATTAAGGGGATTTGGATTTAGAGGGGTTTAGGTGCTAGGTCTTTCTGAAGAGTGGGATTAGACCTGTTTGGTTTGTGTTTCTCCTCAGTTTAATTGTCCATTTTATGGAATAGGAGTAGAGGATCAAAGAGGAGTTAGAGTGTTTTTGTGGTTCAGATATAGAGAAACATGCCATGTGATCACCCTCACTTTAAAGACTTAAAATCTAAATCAACTTTTCATCCTCTCTCTCTCCTTGTTGATTTTTTTAAAACTTGAGAACAACTGGAGTATTAGGCTCCGGGATAAAGAAAGGCAGGCAGCTAGGTGTAGTGGCTCAATCCTGTAGTTCCAAGGACTTAGAGTCTGAGGGAGCGGGGAAACAAGTTCAAGGTCATCCACAGTAAATAAGCAAGTTCCTGTCTCAAAAAAAAAAATTGAAATGGAGGTGAGGGTTAGAGGCCTTGTTGACCATGTGTGAATCCCTTGTTTCAATCACCCACACCATCAAGGGGAAGAAAGAAAAAAAAAAAACAAAAAACAATGAGACATGACTACATATGCCACTGCCAAAAGTTTCCAGACATTGGGAGATTTTATATGTTAAAAAGTAGATGTACAAAAAAGGACATCTTTTCATTTTTGAGGAAGTTTCATTGTTTTTACACACACACACACACACACACACACACACACACACACACACATACACAGCCAAGCCAAACAATTAGCTGTACTTTCCTTTGGTTAAATTTGCATAAAACAAATTTAGAACTCTCTAAAAGTCTTTATACAACTTATACTATCAGTATTGATAATCATGGGAGGAAATACATAGCATAGCACATGATAAAAAATAATGCTAGCAGAATAAATTAATAGAAAAGAAAAACTGACATAAAATAGTTTTTTTTTTCTTTTACTTGGTACTTGGGAATGAATCTGGGATAGCTTAACACTGGGTTTCATCCTCTGCTGTTTTTATCTTTTAAGAGAGAGTCACACTAAGTTGCTTGTGGCCTCATTAAATTACTGAGTCTAGACTGGAACTTGTGATCCTCTTGCCTCAACCTTCTGAGTAGTATAAATGATGGAGTAGTAGAATTACAGACATATTAGGGATTGATAATGGTCAATTGCATAGAGGTAGTACAAAAAGCTGGTTGATTTTCACAATCACTAACTCTATTTAAAAATCTTACATTGAAAGGAATTATGCTTTAAAAATAATATTTATTATTTAGTTATAGTTGGAACTAATAACTATATATTTATTTATTTATTTATTTTTATGTGCTGCTGAGGATCTAACCCAGGGCTCGCATATGCTAGGGAAGTGCTCTATCACTGAGTCACAACCCAGCCCTTTTTAAAAAAATTTAAGACTCTCCTAGGAGATTGTTTTTAGTTTCTATAAGGTATTGATTTCCTAAAATACAATCAAGAGTCTCATGACCTTGAATTGAAAATGATTCATGAAGAAATCTCTGTTTGAGAGAAAGAAGCCACAGTGTGGGTTTTACTGTCACAATTTATTTCACAAAGATCCAAGGAGGAGTAGTTTTTATCATTGGGAGTCTATGAACACACACAAAAGCATAGACTTCTTCACAAAGTTTCATCTTAAACATGCAGGACCAAGTAAATTCTGCTTTGAAGTGGGTTTATAATTTGGCCCCTCTAGATACAGAGCCCAGCTGCTGCTAACACAAATCCCTAGGATACAAGGCAGGTCTTACCTACCCCCTAGACAAAGTATCTAAGGCCTTATAATAATTTAGGGGCTTACAAAATTGTTTTCATTTCTTGTAAAACTGAAAGAAAACAATTAACTCTCATACCTAATATAACATCTGATACATAATATTAACATATTGTCTTAAAACCGTAGTGAAGGGATATAATTTTTAATTTACTGTAATGATTGGGTTTTCAGTGCAGGAATGAGTCCCTGAAGCTACAAGTGTGCCTGGGGCCAAGAGTCAGGGTGGGTTCCTGCAAAAGGCAGAGGACCACAGGTTCTGTTTCAATTCCACAGCCTGAGGAAGGCTTAGCCTTTGACAAGTAGCATAGGGAGAGGCCAAGTGCTTTGGTCTGAGTTAGAAAATGTACCAGGAATAGAAGGTATCTCCTGACTAGACTTCCACTTAATTGTACTATGACACCTTTATGTAACTAATCTTTAACTAACCTTAATTCATCTTTGTATGATTTAAAAGTTTGTCTTTTAATAATCTTCAGTATCTTTTGTATCCATTTCATAATTTAATAAGCTTCTTAATTTAATAACTGTTGATATCATTTTCATTCATTTTGCAGACTAAAATCTCAGTATATTTTTGTAGTTTTTGTGACTCTACAAATATTTTGCTAAAAAAGTCATTACTTAAATTTTATTTCATTAGAATAATTTCCAGGAAGACACAGAAAGAAATGAAAGTGAAAGATTGAAGGTCCTAGATAAAATCTGTAAAATTGTGTAGCATCATTATGTTGGTTTAGAGACTTAGAATCTTCATGATTCCATGTCAATTGGAAGTCATGTTTTCATCACTAGAAACATGTACATAGATTCAAAATCCTTAGTATTCTTTCCCTCTTGGACTTATAAAGACATTTAGTATGTCCTGGAACCTCTATACAATCTATTCCCTTTTGATTTCTAAGTGTTGCCTTCTTTCTAACTAAATGGATCATTTTTATCTTGTACTATGAAAAAAAAACACTTTTATTTCATAGAGTTTCTTGTTTTGGGAGTAAATCTGTGGAATAAATTTTTCAAAATGGAATTCCTGTGTCAAAAAGTGTTTAAAATTGTTAGTACACATTGCTATGTTGCATATTCAAGTATCCTACCAAACAACCAGTTTTGAAAAACATATTTTTGCTAACTTTTTAACAACATTGTTATAATGAAAATTTCTTCTTCTGTTTTATAAAGTAGGAATCAAATCCAGGGACTTATGCATGCTAGGCAATTGCTCTAACACTGACCTACATCCCTAGACCTGTAATAAAAATTCTCAGCACGTTTTTTAAAAGAGAGATAAAGAGAGAGAGAGAGAGAGAGAGAGAGAGAGAGAGAGAGAGAGAGAGAGAGAGAGAGAGAGAATTGTTTTTCTAATATATATATATTTAGTTTTCGGTGGACACAACATTTTTTATTTTATGTGGTGCTGAGGATCGAACCCATCAACCCGCACATACCAGGCAAGCTTGCTACTGCTTGAGCCACATTTACAACCCCTTAGCACTTTTTAATATGTTATATAAATGTGTGTTTCTTTTACTTTTCTTATGTCTAACATTAGTGAGGCTAGCCTTATCTTTCCTACTGAAGAAGATTGTAGTATTATATATTTGTCTAGGGAATATGAAAAGAGTTCTGTAATTTTGAGCATTTTTGTAATTAATTTTGGGTGAATGTAACTGATTATATCTAATTATCAATAATTAGTATGTTGAAAAGCATTAAGTGTCCAGTTTTCATGTACTTTGTTTCCTCTTCACCTCATTCATATCCATTTTTTTCTTCCCTATTATTCATCCCCATCTGTTGTCTTGCTGAATCTTCAATTATGATTTCAAATCATTGACCTCATAACATCTCTTTATGGTTCCAGTTAGCACCATAACAGTAAGGAACTCTGGATACCCAGTGTAATATGAACTCTCCTTTCCAGATTCCAGGTTCATACCACCTCCAAGCCTCATTACTTTTCTGCTCTAGGAGAAAAACTCATGTAATTTTAAAGCACAAAGTTGTGGGCAGTATCTGAAAAAGAATGAAAGAAAGGTGGAAGGGAAGAAGGAAAGGAAAAAAAAATAGAGAGGGAGCCCTTATAGATGACATAAGAATGCCAAACTATGACTATATGGAAAGATCTCAGGGTGAAATTTCATCCCAGGAGACCAATTCCAAGTGCAAATACAAACATAAATTTCAATCCAAGGGATTAGACCTCTATATCTGGACCTATAAACCTATGAAATATCATCTCATGTGTTGATTCAAACCCAAGCTACTCCATTGTCTTATACACTACAGAGTGTAATGCTTCTGATGCAAATTGAAGGTATCCCTTGCTTAGAGTCTTATCAAATAGATGGTATAATCATACAACTTATTGAATCCACTTTCTTCCCAGAGTTATATACTAAAGACATTAGCACATTTAGCAGAGCAGAATCACTTGCCATATATTCATTAGAATGACTTTACATAATTGTCCTTTTTCAGTTATTTCACTGGAGCAAAAATTTAGCTCCCTTTTGATATTTTGTAAAATATCACTGGGAAACAGTACTCCAGTTCCCTGAATGTTAAATTAATTGTAAAGATAAATCTTGCAATATGTGTCAGGGTAGTACAGGCTGGTAATGTCAGTGACCTATGAGGCTGAGGCAAAAAAATTACAAATTCAAGAGAAGCTTCTGTAACTGCACTAGATCATGTGTCAAAATAAGAACAAAAAACTACTGGGGATGTATTTGTTTTCTAAAAGTATTGAGGATGTATCTGATAAGGTGTAAAAACCAGAGTATGATTTCAAGTTGAAACTTTTAAAACCCAAGAAGGCCAGCTTTAGTAGAGTACCTTGGAAGTCCCCTGGTGGCAAAATATTCTGGGTGAAGTCTTCTGGAAGATCTATGCCAATGGGTGAATACCTAGGCCCAGAGTTTGGAGGTCTAGCTACTGGGGTCTGTTGAGAGGCCTCAAAGTGAGTGCAGTCAAGGGTGTAGTGGCAGCTGAGATCCAGACTGGGAGTTGCCTGCCCTCCCCTGACTAGACTTGATCTTCTACTCTAGCTTCTTGACTCCTTTGAATCCTAACTGCCTGGGCAGACTCTGAGTCCCAAGAAGAAGGTTTTAGGTGGTTTTGAAAGAAAGACAGGCAGAGGTGGCAAAGTATCAGTGCATTCCTGAAATAGCCTTGGGAGAAACAGTTGATAGGGTAGCACATAAGATCATTCTTACGTGAGTTCTCAAGGCTGCTCTGTTTCTGCTTGGAGATGTAGTACTTGTAGAACACCCAATTCACAAGTGTCCTGTCTACCCAACCTGTAGCCAAAAGATGCCACCAACCCACTATGCCAATAAGCAATGCAACAGTAATGAGGATGGACCCTCTTAGATCTGGACATTGTGTCTCACTACCCAGTGTCCTGAGCCTCCTCTTTGCCCAATCCCCAGAAGGAGTACACTACACTCAAGAATTCCACATTTTAGCACAATTATATTGAGAAAAATAAAAAAAAATAAAAGAAACATACATAATAGCTCTGAAGCCTCTGTGTGTAGAATCAGACTCACAAGCATTACTGTTACAGGATCTATTCCAAAATGCTCCTCCAAACAAGGAAAATCTCAGCGCTGCTGGGCCCCAAAGGTTGCAGACTCAAGCAGCTTCAGAGAATCTTGGGCAGAAGGGCCCGGATTTATTCCTAGCAGCCTTGGCTGGTCCCATGGTGGCTTGCAGGGGCAGGAGGAAGAAGTCTCTTACAAGGATCAACACCAGCAGAGGTCTTGGGCTCCAGATATTCCTCACAGGTGCACTGGGAACACGAAAAGGAAGCCCCAGCTGGTGGTCGATGGTGGGGCACTGGGGGGCTTGGTCTGGGTTGTGGATGCCCTTTCCAGGACAGGAGGCTCTGTGTCCTGGAACAAGGTACCTTGTGCTCTGGGAAAGTCACTTTGTTCAGACTATTCACAGCAAAGACGTCCTTGCAGTGTGTAAAGCAGATTGCAGTCAATGTCTCGGCTGTCATAGGAGCTATCCTCTTGGTGGTTATAGAAGGGAAGTGGCCAGGGCCCAGGTGTCTGGTCTGCAGAATTCCAAGCTGGTGGCACATATATTGGAAAGTGCTGCTCCTTGGCATTGTGGGCCTCACACCAGGTACCACCAAGTATGTGGGACTTAGCAGGGAGCACCTTTTGCATTTGTATACTCTACTGGCCTCTTGGGAGTTCCAAACCACAGACTGGGAACCTCACTTTAATCCTAAAAGAAAATCCCATAACAAATCTCAATTAATGAGATTAACAATAACAGTAAAAACCTATCATCTGTTAGTCTCTGTAATTGGGAAGCCATTTTGCTGCATGTAAGTCACATTTTTTCTTCTGGCTTTCTTGAGGTTGTCAGCACAATACCCAGATTCTCTCAATATGGTTTGGTTTAACCCTTTTCCTGCCTGATCTCTTCCTGAGTGGTAGAATACTTGTGACTAAGTATACTTCCAAAAAGCAACTTAAAAATGGGAAAATGAGTTTTGAGTTTCAGATCTCATGCTAAAATCTCATTGATCTATGATCTCATACCTGACTCCATCCAATTCATATCTGGAAAAACATATCTCTAATATAATAAAAAGATTTGGAGCTCTTTGGAGCACATTATGTCAAGTTTCTTATGAAAGATATTCTTGACCCATAGTGGAGATTTTTAAAAAAATATTTTAATGATAGTTGTCAGTGTCTTTGTAACAACCAATAGGAGAAAGCTAGACATCAATAATAAAAAAGGGAAGTGAAAATTCACAAATTTGTAGAAAGCAAAAAACTAATCAAACAATTTTCTGATCAAAAAGAAAAGCACAATGGAGAGTAGAAAATATATTAATATAAATATCAATGACAAACACTGTACAGGAATGTATGGGATGAAGCAGGAACCGTGACCAGGAAGGTGTATTAGGGTTCTCAAGAGAAACAGAATCAACAAGAAGTATGATTACAAAAAGGGGATTGGTTAGATTGGCTTATTTGATCAGAAGCTGGGTAGTCCCCAATGGGCATCTGCAGGCTGTAGAGCTGGAGGAAGCTGTAGCTGCATAGGTTAAATATGTCAAAAAAAAAAAAAGGTGACTTTCCCAGAGAACACAGTGGCTGAAGGCCCAGGAAACAAGAGAAATCAACAGTGCTCTCAGGTACTGAAACAGAAGGCTTCCAGAAACTCCCTGGAAAATCAATGGCAGAGCCTACTTTGGAGGAATAAAGAAGCAAGAATCCGATATCCTCAAGTGATGGCAGCAGCAATCAAGAACCAGTTCTGGAAGAATTGCAATTGCATCTGCTGCAGCTACCTTGTTCTTCCCCCTTTTATTCCATCGAAGCCACCATCCTATTGGATGGTGCTGACCACATTAGGGAGGAACTCCACTTCAGTTGGCTATCCCACATGCCAATGATTTCTAGACACACCCTCATTGACATACCCAGAAGCATCTTAATCATTGGCAACTCTTAAGCCTAACAAGTTAGATGATGCTAACATTAACAATGCCTACCAAGGCTGAAACAACAAGAAAACTAGAACAAATCTAAAACTATTACTGAGATTAAATCCTGCAATATGGCAGGAGCATCCCTGAGATAGACTTAGAGGTAACAGAGGACAGGGTGGCACAGGAAGATCTTTTTTCAAGCTGGGTGCTCAAGACTGCTGTGTATCTGCTTGGAGACAAAGCATGTGAAACCACTGGTACACTAGTTATCCGTCTAACCTACCTATATGTAGCAAAATCCACTAACCCACCCTGCCAATACGCAAAGCAAGAACAATGAGGTAGGGCCCACTTAGATACAGACTTGACCTTCTTAAATCTGGACATGGTCTCTTACCACCCAACAGTCAGAGCCTTCACTTTCCCCAACATTCTTATCAGGAGGACTATACAACAAAGAATTTCACATTTTGGCACAATTTTATTGAGAAAACATGATCCCTTCCAAAACACTTTTCTAAACAAGAGTTTCACGGGAATTCTCAATGCTCCTGGTTTCAAAGTTGGCAGACTCAAGAAGCCTAAGGGAGTTCTGTGCAGAAGGCCTGGAATCCACTCCCAACAGCTTTGGCTAGTCTCCTGGCTGCTGGCAGGGGCAGTAGGAAAGCCTTCTTACAAGGGTCACCACAACCAGATTTCTTGGGCTCCAGACATCCCTCACATGTGTACCTAGAAGATGACAAGGGAGTCTCAGCGGGCAACCAATGGAGGGGTACCTGCGAGACCCCTGACTTTTTTGGTGGAGCCTGGGGCTTCTTCTTGGTCAGAGATGCCTGGTCCAGGACAGGAGGCTCTGTGTCCTGGCACAAGGTGTTGTGTTCTCTGGGAAAGTCACCTTTTTTTTTTTTACCTATGCTAGGAAAAAAGCCCTTGGGGTGTAGAATGCAGGTCACAGAGAAAGTCTTGGTGGTCATAGGAGATATCTGGTGGGTGGATGTAGAAGGACAGTTGCAAGGGCCCAGGATATAGTGAGCTCAGGGTTGGAGGCCTCTGGCGCCCTGGCGCCTGCTCTGCAGAATTCCAAGCCTGTGGCACACAGCAGGGAATTCTGCTCCATGGCTTTGTGGGCCTCACACTAGGCACCACCAAGTATGTGGGACTTAGCAGACAGCAGTTTGGGTGTTCTTAAACCCCTCTGGCCTCCAGGGACTTTCTAACTACAGACTGGGAACCTGGGTGGTGTTGGCTTTAATCCTAAAAGGAAATCCCATCACAGAGTTTAGTTAATGAGATTAACAACAACAACAAAATTCTGTTAGTTTGTATAGTTGGGAGGCAGCCTTGCTCCATAGAAGTCACTGATAAATAGATATTTTTCTTCTGGTTTTAGCAGGGTTGTCAGCACAATACCCAGATTCTCACAACATGGCCCATAATGGAGATTTTTAAAAAACATTTTAAAGCTAGCCATCAGTGTCTTGTATACACCCAATGGGATGAAGCTAGAAATCAATAATAAAGAAGGGGAAGTAAAAATTCACACATTTGTAGAAAGCAAAAAGCATTTCAAACAATTTTCTGATCAAGGAAAAAAGCACAAGGTAAAGTAGAAAATATATAGATGTGAATAACAATGAAAATCACTGGGTACCAAAGTTTGGGAGATGAAGCAGGAACAATGACCAGTAAGTTATATTAGTCAGGGGGCTCCAGAGGAACAGAATCAACAGGAAGTATGATTATCAAAAGGGAATTGATTAGATTGGCTTACTTGACCAGAAACTGGGCAGTCAACAATGGCCATCTGCAGTCTGGAAATCTTTCTGCCTCCTGACTTGTTCCTCCAGGAGCCTGTGTTACAGTTGATGTGATTTTTCGCAAAAGTTCACGTGTGAGACAATGCAAAGTTTAGAGGAGCAATGATTGGGCTTAATTAGCCTTGATTTACTGGGTGACTGAATCTCTGATGAGAATGAGTGGTAACTGGAGGCCGGTGGGTGTGGCCTGAGGAAGGGATTCCCTGGGGGCGTGGCTATTGGGTATACACTGCTCTCTGACAGGGGGAGTCTCCTAAAGAAAACCAAAGGATTAAATGCCATAGGAAAATGTAGCCGAATAACAAACCGAAGTAAACGGAGCTGAAGGGGAACTGAACCTATAAGGGACAGCAATCACTGCCTGGCCCCTAGGTCTCCTGGCAATGAGACCTGCGCCTGGCAGCTTGGGAACCCAGACGCGGTGGCGCAGGAGACACTGGGCTCCTGGGAAGGGCGTTGCTGTTGTCCAAAGAACACCGCTTTGGGCTGCATTTAGTCCTTTAGTTGGGCGGTCACAGAGAAGCAGCGAGCTTGGGGAGAGGGTGCGGCACCTCCATCCACAGGCCCAGCTGGGAGAAATGCCATGGCGCAGTAGGAAACCGGTGCCAGTAACAGGGCACTCTTGTGGTTCTAAGAGAGCCGGAGCCCGCACAGCGGCGGCTGCAAACGCAGGCAGGACACCACACAAATGGGCAGGAGGCGATTTGTGCAACCTCCACAGTGATGTCGCCTGCAGAGCTGGCTCTGTATTTCTTAGGTTCAGTTCCCAGTTGGCTCCTCCAACTGGTGGAACCCGCACCTGCTTTCCTCAGGCTCCTGGTGGATTCCCTGGAGTTCTCAGCGCCCTGTGTGTGGGGGTGGGGTGGGGGGGGGAGTGCTGCCATCCTTCTCTGGCAGCAAGGCAGCCTTAGGTCAGAGAAGAGCCTCTGGATTCTTACTCTGTGAAAAGATTCTGGGTTACAAAACGGCTTCACTAGGAAATCAAAACGCACTGAGATTTGCCTTTAGTTGTTCCTTGTCAGTTTTTAAAAATTCTCTTTCTCCTGACGATTCTCTGTAGCGTTTCAGGTCGCCTATTACTTGCCGTTTTCTTCTGTTTCAAACATTTGTATTCGTCCTATTACACATTCCCTTCCATAAATTTAGACTTTTATCCTTTTCAACTTTTAGAAATGACATGTATGATTTTAGAATCACTCTCAGAATTTTGTAGCTTCAAAGAATGAATTGGTTTCTCGATTTTATTTCTTAATCTTTAATACTCATTAAGATTTGTTACTTAGCGCAATTTACAATATAAATATGCCGTGGCTTGCTCATTTCATATCCCTTTCGTTTTTACAACGTGGTTTTTAAATATTGATTGATTGATTAAGACACCATCTGGCTCAGTTGCTTGGGAGACTGGGCTCACTAAGTTGCTGAGGCTGGCCCCGAACTTGTGATCCTCCTGCCCCAGCCTTCCGAGTTGCCAGGATTACAGTAGGCATGCGCCACCATGCTGGGCTCTAATGGGATTTTACAAATTTATTTGTTTTTAGTATTTATGTATTTTGTATATTTTTGTCATTTTTTTCAGTCCCAATTCTTTTTATTTTTATTCTCAGGCCTTCTTTTGTTTTTTAAGGATGGCATTCCATTGGGTTTCATGCTCAGTAATTTTGATCCTGTCAAAAGTCCTGCTTGGGTGGGGGGGTTGCTGTGGAAGGCACAGTTTAGCACTTAAGGTGAGTGCTACCATTACTTAAGTGTACCAGGACTCCATTTGTCCATATCTGAGATTTCTTTGTCCAGGCAAGTGCGGGTAGGCTGATGAGATCCGATTTAGCTCTCAGATTTAGCTCTCAGAATTTTCCACTTCTCCTGTAGCCTTGAATGTGAACCAATTAAGTGGAACACATTCCTGTTTATTCCTTGCCTGTGATTTCTTAGTTGTGCTTTGAAATTTTTTTTTTCTGAGTAAGTTCCGGTGAAAGATATTTTCTTTTCTTTTTCTTTTTTGTTTTGTTTTGTTTTGTTTTTTGGTAAGAGTAAGAAATCAAATCCAGCTAGCTATGCTTGAGATTTGAAGTGCCTCCCAAGGTTGCCTTGCGTTTTCAGGTTAGAACTTAGTGGAAGGAAACCAGTACTAGTCAAGCAGTGCCTTAGACTTCTTAGTTGCACAGAATACCTGATTGGTGGATTACTTAGGCATTACCAGCTTTCTCTTACCCGCACCAAGGATTTCTTGGTCGCATGACAGTTTACAACAGTCATAGTTGCCCAAGTGTACACAAATCCTTTTAATTTAGCCTATCCAGCAACCCTAGTTAGCAACAACGCTGGCTTAGTATGATACATGGATAATCAATATAGTAGCCCAGAATGCACTGGGTGTTGTTTTTGTTTTTGGTGCATGGGTATTAAATCCAGGGCTTGGAGCATGCTACACTGAGTTCCACCCACAGCCCTTGCCCCGAGTTTTCAGCTTCACTTTGTGGAAATGGTTGCCTGGATGTTTTGCTTTTTAAATTTTCTTTTGGATACTTTGGACCTGGACGGATATGTTTAATTTGTATTGTTTCCTAATTGCACTGCATAAATGTTTTTTATTCTTTTTATTTAAACGACTTCTTCTTCTGCTGGTTGAGTGTCAGGCACATGGCTTCAAGTTTCCTTAGTAACATTTGTGCAACAACAGAGCCAGGAATTAGATGTGGTAGTCTGGGTCCCATTTTTTTTTTTTTTTGTACCAGATATTTACTCAGGGGCACTACACCACTGAACCACATCCCCAGCCTTATTTTGTATTTTAGTTAGAGTCTCACTGAGTTGTCTAGTGCCTGGCTACTTTGCTAAGGTTGGCTTTGAACTCTTGATCCTCCTGCCTCAGTCTCCTGAGCTGTTTGGGGGCAGATGGTTCACTATTGCACCTGAGCATGAGCCACCACTGTGCCAGGCTCTGGCTTTGTTTTGTCAGCTTTTTCACTGTTGGGATAAAAAGATCTGAGAAGAATGATTAGAGAAGAAAACATTTATTTGGGGGCTCTCAGTTTCAGAGATGTCAGTCTACAGGTGACCAACTCTTGTTCTGTTGCTCTGTGCCCAAGGTGAACACCATGTGTGGTGGAGAAAAGCAGCTCAGGTCACTGAACCAGAAAGAAGTGAGAGCAGCAGTGGAGTGGTAGGAGGGAGAGCACAAAGTAGCTCCACTTAACAAGAACAAAACATATACCAAAGGCAGCTCCCAGGGACCCACCTCCTCCATCCACACACTAGCTGCCTATATTTACCCCCCAGTTAATACCTATCAGAGGAATGATGCATTGATTAGGTTAAGATCTGTGTAACCCAGTAATTTCACCTTCAAACTTTCTTGCATTTTTTCACACATGAGCTTTGGGGAGGGGGGGGCAACTACTACCTAAACCATATAAAGCCTGAAAAGAGGGCAACCTGCCATCAGGTCATAAGAGTGCAGTTTCCCTCTTCTCCTCATGGTAGTGGGCACTGAAATCAGGGGTGCTGTGACACTGAGCTACTACCAGTCCCCAGCCCTGTTTACTTTTTTGAGACAGGATCTTGCTTGGAATTCCAACATCTGTTAATTGGCTCAAGTGCCAGAACCTCTCAATAGGGTCAATAGGGAATGGAATTGAGAGCACCCACTGCATTCTGAGAAGCAAGGAGAACACTGACATAAAATATATGATCAGCACAATATCAAAGATATCAGGAAGTGGAAATTATAGAGATGATGATCCTTCCTTTGTGACTGCTACAACATGTCAGGGCATTAGAGAGACCCCAGTCTCCAGCACATCTTCTTCTCCATTTGCAGTCACACTTCTTTGTGTTGCCTCTGTTGATGTGGATGCCATTATTGAAGAACCATACATGTCCCTGTTGTGAATTGCAAAGTATTACTTTTCTCCATGTGTTGCACTCCACTGAAGAATAACTCTGTGTTTTCAGTATTCCAGGGAATATTTTAGTGAGTTTTTCCAAAGAAGACATAGGCTAGGAAGTGATGACACAGACATACGTTGGGGACACTGAAATGCTATTATTTAAAGACCTTAATTTACATTGTTGCACCTTATTTCTCAGAAGGTACAGATAGAAAAGACTATCAGTAAGCAATGTAAAGGAATTATTTCCTCAGAATTATTTCTCGCGTTCCGCCTTAACTATTTTTGGTATTGACATCAATAAGACCTCTCACTGGAAGGTGAAGAATTTAGGTAATATTTTTTGCTTTCACCAAGAGAATGACAGGCCTCCATAGGCAGTCTCTTTTTGTTTGGTACAGGGGATTGAACTCAGGGGCACTTAGCCACATTCCCAGCGACCCCCCCCCCATTTTTTAATATTTTATTTAGAGACAGGGCCTCACTGAGTTGCTTATTGCCTGGCTAAGTTGCTGAGGCTGGCTTTAAATCCTTGATCCTCCTGCCTCAGCCTCCTGAGCCACTGGGATTACAGGCATGCACAATGGCACCCAGCTCCCATAGCCTCCTTTGCAAGAAAGAATTTGGAGTACAGTTCAATGAATGTTCATTAGCAATACAATAATCCAAAAACATTTAAACCTAATGTTTGGAGTATACATTTGACTATGAAGCTCATTTGGTAGCCAAATCTGTTGTGGATAAATTGAGGCTATTGTTCTTAAAATCCCAGCTTACATGTACATGAGTAGGAATGATTGGTTATAGGACACTGTCTTGTTTTATTCAGCAGAAGTACATGTATACAAGTATAGAGTCTTCACGATTTTCATCCCATGGAGCTGCAGTGGATTGGCCACTTAAAGCTGGCCAAGTATCCATTATTGCTTCATCATTCTCAACACAGGGACTTTAAAGAAGTTTTGCTAGAGTTCTGGTGGGGAACCTTGTTAAGCTGGAAGTCTGCACATAAGAGTGGATGCTTAGTTGTGGTGAGGATTGTGTGGGATGGACCCTGAGCAGGTGTGCTTTATACTCTCTCAGCCTGGAGTCCCTGAGTCAGAAACTTGGGATACCACTGGTCTACTACTAATCCTTGTTGGCTGGATCCTCTCTGGTTTTTAGGGAAGCAAAAGAGACTCTCCAAAGAGGAGGAAGACACATATTAACACATGATTTGACCCTAACTCACACAAGACCCAGGAGCCTGAGGTGACACCTCAGGTTCTTTGGTCCTTAGGGATGAATGGTGAGACTCCTGAGACTAGAATTGGCAGTTCCAAGCAATGCAGGATGAGGGCTCAGCTACACCTCGCTGACTACCATAATCCAAGCTGCCTGGAAACACCCCTTCATCAGGAATCTGGAGGCCACTGGCTTCAAATTCTTTATAATGCAGAATTGTTCACCCTGGAGGGGTTCCCTCTGCCACCAGTGAACACAGGTTTGAAGAATCATGATCCCAACTGAACATGTTCAAGAAAGTGCCAGCATGTGCCTGTGTTTTTACATGTGATGACAAGTCTTTAACCCTGAAGAAGTACAACTAATGAAATCTCCTGGGCCATCGTGTGCCCAGCAGAAAGATATAGAATTCTTAGGGAAATCAGTGTACCATAACAAAATTTCTTTAGTTTATATTGCAGCCAAACAAGAAAGATATTTTTCTATTGCCAATATACTTCCCATTGCATTAATATTAACACTTGTGAAATCCAAAAGCACCTTGAAAATATTCATAACAGGCATCTAGGCTTTAACAAATATCCACAGAAGCACCTGGGAATAAATGACTGATTCATCAGATTATTCTCCTGGCTCCCCTAGGGCATTACCTTTATTTTCTGAACTACTTAAATGAGGAATGTCCATTTACTGATCCGATTTGTGGTTTATGCCATAATAAAATGGACTTCAAAGTGTTTCAATAAAACAGTTGCAAAAGGAGCTCAAGTTGTGGTGTTATAGCTTAGAGTCCATGATGATGCACACACCTACATTGTTTCAGCACTCACACGGGTTCACTCAATTGCACACAGTTTCAGGCTAGGAAGGGTCCTAGGACCTTACAGCCCAGACCTTTTAACTGGCTTTCCTAAGTGTCTCAACTGAGCATGCACAGGAAACTGCCCACCTGCTACTTGTCACAAGTCTTACCAGCAAGAACAGGCACAAGGTCTTCCCAGAAGTGTTCCCCCTGCCTTTCTTGTTTGGGGGACACTGCTCACCAGTCTCAGTGCGCCCCTTGCTTACTACAAGTAGTAGACTTTTCCCAGGCCTTCTGCCTGTGCTTAGTGGCTTTGCAGTCACTGAGGGGTGATCTCTTGGGGTTCGGTTATCCTTCTGCCTTGAAAACTCACAGGCGGTGAAAACCTGTGGCATAAAAATCGAGGTCCAGCCCTCTCAGTGAACACCTCCTGGAAGAAAAGTAGCCCTGGGAAAATAGCGATGCTAGGAACAAGAAAGCGCCTGCACAGGGAACCAGCAGGTCTCCTGAGGGAGACAAAGTTTGGGGGGCGCTTGGAGTGGAGCCTCAACCTGGAAATCCTCTAGGTGCTGCTTTCCCAAGGGCTGGTGAGAAACCCAGCTCCCTGTAGGGCTAAGAGAGTACAGGCACCAGAACTTGGCTGTGCACCAGCCGCCTTGAGGCCAAGCTCTATTTCCTGGCTGCTTTGCTACTGTGATTAAAAGGAGTCAACCAGCACAATTATAGAGGAGGAAGAGTTTATTTAAGGCCTCACAGTTTTCAGAGGTCTTGGTCCATGGAAAGCCAGCCTCATTCCTCTGGGCTTTGAGTGAGGCAGAACTTCCCAGTGGCACAAGCTATTGTTGTAGTCTGGTGGTGGTGGTGGGGACTCCACCTGAGAGATAGGGACTTATAACCCCTATCCATGCCCCAAGGGAATGGCTTCCTCAGGCCACATCCCAATGGCTTCCAGTTACCACCCATTCAATCCCTTCAGGGATCCATTCACCCATTAAATCCAGGCTAATTAAGCTCATTTTTTTCTCCTCCAAACCTTGCATTTTCTCACACTTGAGCTTTTGGGGCATACCACACCTAAACCATAATGCCACCTCCTGGAGGAACAAGTCTGGAGGCACAAAGCCCTGGGGCAACACTGAGGGAATCCCTAGGAAAAGCATACCATTTACTTAAGTACAAACAAGTAATAAAATTATTAAAAGCCAATACGAAAACACAACAAAATGCACAGCAAAATTTACCAAAAGAAAAATTTCTTCAAAATGAACAAAACAGAGAGAGCCCTACAAGGAAACTGCAAACCATGGGTTGTTGCATGTTGTGATCTTGAACTGTGATGTCCCCGTGTGATGTAACTGAGACCTTTTCTGCCTAAACCTATATTTCCTAAGTTTCAAAAGACAACAATATTGGCGACACCTACAAGTCCCAATAGCTGGTGTTCCCTGAGTTCTATGTGAACAAAAAAATCACAGGCGGCTGCATGCATAGTCAAAGCGGAACTCTCCATTGCAAAACCAAACTTGTTAGGAAGAAGAAGATGCCGATAGTGGTAAAGTGGCAATCGTTTAAGTGGCATTTCAGAAAAATGGCATTCTCCTGTACTCACGATTGTACCTGACTTAACCGTCACCCCCAAAGCTGGAATGGAGTTTGCTTTCAGGATTCCAAACTTGCATCCACTTAAATGGCAGGTGCTGCTGCTAAACCCGAGTTCTTAGGACTTAACACTGGAAGCTGGAATAAACGCTTAAGAAATGGCCAATCCCGGACTTGCTGGGACGAAGAGATCGCCCTCTGGTATTAAGTCCTAACTGGCCATGGACAAAAGGGGACTCCAAGGACCAGGAAACCCAGGGCGGGACCCCAGGACGTGATTAGGCTTCTAGCTTCGCCTCCAATCAGGACACTTCTGATACTTGGGCGGACGAGGAATGGAAATCACAGGCGCCTCTAAATTGATGCTTGCTAAGCCAATAGACGCATGGCGCAGGGAGGCCAGAGATCCTGAGACAGAGGGGCAGCTGCCACTAAAACAAGACTCGGTTCTTTGGCAGTGAAGGATAGGAGAGCGCTTGGAACATAGCTGAAGGGATCAGTGTCAGAGGCGCCTCGGCCCTGCCAACCGGGCTGCCACTAAGGAACTCTGTTCTGGGCAACAGCAGAAACTGCATGTTAGAACCCATCAGACCTGTGTAGTCGGGGGTGCCACCGAAAAATGCACATACAGCCCAACTGAGTCCAGACCAGGAGAAAGTGGGCAGGAGAGAATGGTGCTCTGGGATTCCGCAAAGGACCTCAACTAGCCTTGCTGCCAGTGACAAACTTCCACTTTGGTGCTAACCATGGTGCTGTTACCTAGAATCTGGTGATGCAAAGAAAGGAGCCTTACTGCCACCCAGGCTTGGTATAAATATGTACTATGACTGGAAAACTGTCGGGGTCAGGCTGCGGGTCAGAGAGCGAATGGGAACTCCAAAAAAGGCCACTGGGAAAGGCTGCACTAACCCTCCTAGGATGGACTGAGAAAGGGACTGCCCAGGGTGGAGAGAAACATTCTCTCCTGAGTCATGCCACAACTAATGGCAGTGCTAAGGGGAAAAGCAGGCTTCTTTCCTTTTGGGTGCAGCACTAGTGAACGAGGATTCCAGTTGCTGGCGTCACTGGACCCTGCAAAAGCCAAACCCAGCTTATGGCTTTGCCAAGGTCAAAGGCATCACATCTGGCTCCATCAGCGGTGCAGCAGGTAAACCTATGCCAGCTCTGAGAAGGTAGCAGCAATGTCGGTGAGTCAATGAAGCTAGTGAGATTTCCACTCCCACTGGCTGTCCCCAAACTCTTGCTTCATAAAAAAACCTTTCTTTTTCCTGGCGAAGTCCAGGTCCCCAATTACCAAAGCCTCCAGCAACTGACCCAGAGGGCTGCACGCGGTGAGAGCAGGCTGAGTAGCGCCCAAGGTGGGCACCAATCAGCCTGGTCTAAGGGAAAAGTAAGGCCTCCGGAACACCAACAGCTCTGCTAGCAAAAAGCAGTGATGGGCCCTCCTTGCATGCCACCCCTCTGTCTTGGTCTAGGACCCCTCTCTTTTTATTAATACCTCAGTGCTTTTAAGGCAAGTCAGAGAAACACATCCTTTTCTGATAGAAAACTCTGCCCCTGAACCTTCAAACTAGGCCTCCCTGATTGCTTAGTTTGTGTTCTTCTGTCAAATTAACTTTTTAAATGAGTCATTGAAGGCTTGCCTGTCTTGAGATGTTTCAATGGTGGCAAAGTTTCAAGCACTTGAACCCTCCCTTTCCACTCACTTTTCAAGTAAGACTGAAGCCTCTGAATTACTTTTTTTTCCTACAAAATATGGAGTTGCCACTGCACAGAAGGAAATTTCTCTGTCCCACAACTTTTTATGCTTCCCCCAAAGATCTGCACTACTGGAAGGGATTCCCCACAGAGACTGCAGACTCTACCCTGTGCATCTCCAGCAGCCCTTAAGATCTCCCACACTCCTCTGGCTATCATCACATCAATTCCATCCTTTCTCCAGATGAACCTCGGCTATTTGCAGCAGGGGACAGGTGCCCCAGAGAGGTAAGGAAACCCTATTTGAACTCTTATCTCACCTACTCTCAAGCTGACTACTACAGTCTTTTACCACTATCTTACCATTTCCTCCCCTAGCCAAACCCCTTTCTAGTTCTTGAAGCATCTCCAATTGCCTCCTTTGCTGTGGATCTGCAGAATGAAGGAAGAAGTGTCTTGTCTCCATAGGAAAAGTTACAGCCACCTTATCAGGATCAAGAGACCATGGAAGAGAACTGTTTAAAGAAAAACTGGTGGCCCATCAGTCCTATCTCCCACTCATCCACCCCTTCCTTCCTTCCTTTCTTCCTTCCTTCCTTCCTTCCTTCCTTCCTTCCTTCCTTCCTTCCTTCCTTCCTTCCTTTCTTCCTTCCTTCCTTCCTTCCTTCTTTCCTTCCTTCCTTCCCACTTTGAAGTACTGCAGATTGAACCCAGGTACTTGAGGCATGCTGGGCAAGTGCTATATCACTGAGCTAAACCCCCAATTCTTTCCCTCCACCCTAGCCTTGCATCTTAGCAAAAATGTTAAAATTAGCACCCCTAGTAGTAAGGGTGACCAATTCCAGTTTAGGAATCTAAAGAGGAGTTTGGTAGGAGTTACTCCCCTGAAGGAGTGTGCATCAGAGCTACTTCAGGCCTTCAAATTCACTCTAATTCCAGTATGGTGTGCACCTGTGAGAATGGCTGGACACTAGTTATGGGAAGGGCATATTCCCCATGAGGAGACCCTAAGTCTTTTGCAGTCTGAAATAGGCTACATTCTGGGCAGGCTGGCAATGTCAGGTGTATCGGTGCCAGGCCATGGTTTCAACAGCCCAGGGCCAATTGTGGGGCACAGAAAAGCATGTGATTTTCAACCTTTCACAGTGTCTGTTTTTGTTTGTCATTGGAAAGAGGAAACAAAGTGTAAACAGATAAAGATATGTCTGTAAATGTCATTAAGGAAAGCTTTACGAAACCAAGAAACGCAGTACAATAACAAGACTTGTTAAGATACTATTGACTGAAAGAAGGTGACACACAATAGACATTCTCCAACCTTTGAAGCAAAAATGCAGAAAGGAAGTTTGGATCCATAGCAGCGTGCACATGTGAGCCTTGTGGGAGGTGTGGACACGGCTCAGAAGATATGCAGTAATGTCTTAGAGAGATAGTAATAATACATGCTTATGTTTTCTAGGAAAACAAAGAAAAGATTTTCCTCTGCCTTGGTAGATTCAATGGCCTTTCTTGGGACTGAAATAATTTGGAAACAGCTGAATAGGACCAAAGGCATAACCGATTTATGAATTTTAAGTTTTGTGTGTATGGATGCATCACAGAAAGAACTAAATCCTCCAAAGGAGTGGTAAAATAGGAGAATTTACAATCCTCTTAATAGGGAATTAAGATAGTTTGTAGAGAATTTTTGAGTGTGGTGGCATATTCTCTTATCAGAGGGAGATGCAATTGTTCCTGGGATGAGTACTAATGATGATCAAGTTATTTGGGAAAGCCCTACTTTTAGGTATAAAGAGAGATTTCAGAAACCCAAATGCCTTTAGTTCAAAATAATCCTTAGGCCAAAGTAGCATATATTGAGGTGGCATATCCTGACCTTTTTTCATAATCCCCTTCATTAGGAAAACTCCAAATTGTAACAATTGTATTAATTTGGTCCCTGTCAGTATAACAGAATCTCAGGAACCAGGCAATTTATTAAGAAAATAAACACATTTTCTATGGGTTCTGGAGTTAAGAGGTCAAAAACATGGTGCAGGCAACTGACAAGGGCCTTTGTGCTACCTTGTCCCATAATAGAAAGGCACAGGAACATGTATGCAAGGAACATGTATGAAAGCCCTTTTGTAAATGGCACTGAAGCCATTTATGGAGGCAGAGCCCTGGTGGCCTAATCACATTTTTCAGGCCCCATCTTTTAATACTGTTGCATGGGGGGATTCAGATTCCTGTGAATAAGCTTTCAGGGATAAATTCAAACCATAACAAGGATCTCCATCTCCTTCTTTCAAATGTGAATTTGAGGCTCAATACTGAGGTAACAGTGATCATCCCTGGGCCTGGTATTTCAGGTGCAGAAAAAGACCATGGTGACCAATGAGCAGCAAGTAAAAGAGAACATTCCCCAGGTTCAGTAACATTGAGATAGAAAGTTCACAATCCTTTTTGCCTCTTGTCTCAACAGAGAACTCCAATGTGCACCTTATTCACCAGCCAAAAAGAGAGCATTTTCCATAGGTCTCCTGGATTGAAAATTCACCCTTCCCTCTGGTCATTTAGTGTCAGTTTTTCATCCTTATTACAGCTCAAAGGACTTTGCTTCGAGATGCTCTTTAGAAGAGATAGATGGATTTTAAGTACCCTGATTCTCTAGTTCCTGCAGAGTGAAGAGGAGCTTCCTATGTAGCATTCACAATACATTAATTAAACATTTTTTCCTAATCCTTCCACATAGTGTCTCCTTCCTGGTGCTACTTTTATTTTGGGTACAGTTGTTTTTAATAATCTAGGTCTGTATTCAGTTACTGAATCCAGGAGCACACCCAGCTCTGGGATAGAACTACGTGTCTCTCCTGTGAAAGGAAAGCAGCAGTGTGTGGGGACAGCATGAACCTGGGCCTACTTAAGTTCAGATTACACAAGGCACCCTGAGTCCACCAATGTTAGGCAGTAATGTGAACCACTAAGAACCTAGTGAGAATTTCTGCTTTTACCAAACTGTGGAGTGAGTCTTAGTGAACTTGCCTGAGAAACATGTACTGAGGACAGTGAATGCAGACATCATTCCCCCTAGAAAGGGGAATGCATACATAGAAGGTGAAATTATACAAAACCCCTTTAAACTGAAGGTTCTCTGAAATCACTGTCCACATTGGGCCATGCTGGATGCTAGCCAGAAAAGGGGCAGGTCCCAAGACAAGTTCCACAACTATCAGCAACAAGGCTGGAGTGTGGCTGTATACCAGGCCTAAGAGCCCAAAGTATTCTTAACATGAAAATGTGAGGAAGGAAAGCATAAATCATTTTACATTTAGCTTACATTGGCTATAGATAAGAGAGGCATTACAATGCAGAATGGGAAAATTGGGGACTAATGGGACAGTTCTCTTGTTGCTTCTGGATTGGACAATATTCATAGTCCAGAAAATTCACACATAAGCTAGATGTGGTGGCTCTGGTTGGCTACCAGATGGGGTTATAAGTAAAAATTTCAGCATATATCAGGAATGTGGGACATATCTGTTAGTCTGACCCTAAACAGTAAACTCATTGAATATCTTCTCTCTCTCTCTCTCTCTCTCTCTCTCTCTCTCTCTCTCTCTCCATGCTCTAGCCCTTGTCTTGACATTTAGAATATCTCAGTTTTTTTAACCATTGATAACTAATATGGCATGAAGGGTTCAGTCTCTGGATAGAATTAGAGTTAGTATTATGGTGGAGGAGGTAGGGAAGTTCAAAACAAGAATAGGAAAAAGGATGCCAATAAAAAAGAATGAGAGAGGGATGGAGGGAACATTCATCCTAGATTTCTGAGTTACTGTTAACATTTCTGGGTATCATTATTCAAGACAGAGAATCCACAAGGAGGGTAGACTTAGTGTTGAGTTGTCTGAGTAAATCCAGTTAAGGTATTCAATACAAAACAAGAAATCCACTTTTGGAGTATCAGAGCTTGAGTTGAGAAAATAGATTCATGTGGGAAAAAGGTTTACTCTCCTGCTTGGTATTTCAGGACAAAGGACAGGACAGGCCATTCAAAAGTGCATGTATGGCATGAGTAGGATGCAGATACAGGTCCCCAGTGAACTCAAATTGTTAAAAGCTGAATCTATTACTGGATCCAAGTCCATGTATTCACCCCTGGTATGTAAGTACTTGGGAATCAAGAGTTCAAAAACAATCAGGTTTACTCAAGGGTTGGCACCCTGAGAAGCTGGGGTGCAGACATCATTCCCAGAAAGACAACCTCAGGGAACTCAGGTGCATGAATGTGCTTGTAAAGCGAGGAAAATTTTGTGTAGCAAACAATGGGCAGTAATAAGGTGTGATGGGGATGATCTTCATCCAGGGTATCTGTCTGCTTTATAGTTTTCCCTCCTCAGAACATTCCAACCAACCTGAACTTCCTAGCAATAGTTCCTACATTTCTTTAGCCAGACTGATTACTTTTCTGCAAGTTAAATCTCACAGCAATTTACATGATTTGTGTTAACTGATGCACAGAAGTGAAGACTTAGGATGTGAATTCCACATTCTGATGTAATGTGAAGGTCACCAAATGATCTAAATTCTTTCAATCTAAAGAAAGTCTACTTAGCAGTGAACATAGTGGTCAATTAGGTGCAACCTTCTTTTTAGAATTTAGAATGCTTGGCAAAGGGAACAAAAGAAATCTTACCAAGGAAAAACTCACATGACTGAGACTACATTTATGAATATTGAAGAAAAACTGTACTTGATTTACTCTCTCTATAACTAAGTAGGCCTATCCTCAGACAGAATTTTATAGTTTGAAAGAGACAGCATGGTACACATGAAATCTATTTAAAAATATAAAACCAAGGGGTTGGGCATGTGGCTCAAGTGATACTGCACTCAACTAGCATGTGTGGGGCTCTGGGTTTGATCCTCAAAACAACTTTAGAAAGAATAAAGATATTTTTAAAAAACAATTTTTTAAAAAAATGGGATGTTTAAAAAAATTTAACCAAAAAAAGATTTAGAATATATTCTAGTTTGTTTTAATGAATTATCCTCATTTAGTAGGGCAATCTACATGTTGTCATCATAAAAAGGATAGAGTGGGTTTAGTATTTACTTCTATGCCAAGACTCACCTTGTGTTTGCTTACTGATTTAATCCCAATCAAGTTGAAGATTTGTTCTGGTGTTCTTGTTGACTCCGTCTTGGTAGCCCTCATTACTGTTAGCATTCATTCAACTTGATGGGATTTGGACATGCCAATGATTAAGAGCCTTCTGGGTGTGTCTAGGAATCATTGGCATGTGGGATAGAAATTGAAGTGGAGACCCTCCCTAAAGTTGGGCAGCATCATCCAATAGGATGGTGGCTTGCTTGGAATAAATGTTGAAAGAACAAGGAAGCAGCAGCAGATGCCAGTGCTTCTCTTCTTGATTGCTGCTGCCATCACTTGAGGATATCTGACTCTTGATTCTTCACTCCTGCAAAGTGGACTCTGCCAGGGATTGTCCAGGGTGTTTCCAGAAGACTTCTTTTCAGACTAGGAGAGCACTGTTGATTTCTCATCTCAGGGGCTTTTGCCACTTGTTCACTGACTGGTTCCTGTAACTCTGCACCCTGCAGAGGGCCACTGGGGACTATCCAGCTTCTGTTCAAGTGAGCCTATCTAATAAATCACCCTTTTATTATCATATCTTCTTTTCATGCTGTTTCTATCCAGAACCCTGAAAAAGACACTTTCCTTTTCAGTGTTTGTCCTCCATCCCATAAATTTTGTTACAGTTTGTTTTCATTGTTATTAATTATATATGTATTTTCTTCTATCCCTTTGGTTTCCTTTTTGATCAGAATAGTATTTACAATGCTTTCTCACTTTCCACAAATTTTGAATTTTCACTTCTCTATTTTATCATTGATTTCTAGCTTCATCCTCTTGTGTGTTTTGAAGATACTGGCAGCTATCTTTAAAATACTTTTTAGAAAAATAATCCAGTATGTGCCCTTAATACATTTCATGAGGGATTATTTCCTCATTTACTCCAGAGAGCCCCAAGTTTTATTATTATCATATTGTTAATTTCTTTCTCAAGTTATGAATTGGATGAAGTGGGGGATGAGGTGATAGATCAATCAGATTATAGCCCCAGATCTGAAACCCAAAACTCATTTTCCATTTTTAAATTGCTTTTTGGAAGTATTCCAAGTCACATGTATTCTAACATGGAGGCAGAGTTCAGGAAGAACAAAGGTTACAAATAAACCATGTTGTGGTTATCTAGGTATTGTGTTGACAACCCTGGTAAAGCCAGAAGAAAAATGTCTAGTTTTTAGTGTCTTCTTTGGAGTAAATCTTTCTATTGCAGAGACTATCAGATAATTCTTGTTGTTGTCAATTTCATTAATTGAGCTTTCTGACGGGATTTCATTTCAGGATTAAAACAAATGCCGCCCAGATTCCCAGTTTGTGGTTAGAAACTCTCTGGAGGGCAAAGGAGTTTCAGAACACCAAATCTGTTGCCTGCTAAGTTCCACATACTTGATTGTACCTGGGGTGAGACCCACAAAGCCATGGAGCAGCATTTTCCTTGCTATGTGTCATCACAGGCTTGGCATTCTGCAGACCAGCCACAGGGCTCCAGTGGCCTCCAAACCTGAGCTCAATATATCCTGGGTCCAGGTCACTGCCCTTCTACATCCAGCTGCAAATTGTCACCCACGACAGCCAACACTTGCACTGCGACCTGTATCAACCACCCCAAGGGCATATTCCCTGGCATTGGTCATGGAAAAATGACTTTCCCAGAGCACATAGCACCTTGAACCAGGACACAGAGATTTTTTTCCTTGACCAGGCATCTGCAACCCAAAAGAATCTGCAGGCACCCTAGGAATTTCAGGGTTCTCAAAAGTGCCCCACCATGGACCAATTGCTGGGGCTCCCTTGTGTTCCTGGTGCACAGGTGAGGGATGTCTGAAGCCCAAGACCTCTGGTGGTGGTGACCCTTGTAAGTGTCCTTTTTCCCCTTCCCCGGTCAGTGACCAGGTGACCAGCCAAGGCTGCTGGGAGTGGATCTGTGCCCTTCTGCACAAGACTTCCTGAGGCTGCTTGAGTCTGCAATCTTTGGAACTCCGGAGCACTGAGATTTCTGCTGCAACCATGTTTGAAGGAGTGTTTTGGAAGGGATCATCCACAAGTAAAGCTTGTGTTTGCTTGTCCACCATGGAGGCTTCAAAGCTTTTATGCATTTTTCTTTCATTTTCTCAATAAAATTGTGCCAAAAATGTGAAATTCTTGGTTTTAGTGTACTTCTGTTGGGGATGTTGGGGAAACAGGCGGCTCAGACCACTGGGTGGTGAGAGACCATGTCCAGATCTAAGGGGGTCAAGGTTGAATCTAAGCGGGCCCTCCCTCATTGTTCTTCCTCTGCTTATGGGCAGGGTGAGCTGGAAGCATCTTCTGGGTAGAGGTGGGTACACAGGCCACCAGTGTAGTGATATACAGCATCTCCAAGTAGATACACAGCAGCCTTGAGAACCCAGATGAGAAATAATCTTTCTGTGCTATCCTGTCATTTAGTTCCCCCAAGGCTATTCCAGTGGTGCCCTGACACCTTGCAGTTGACTGATACCTCTGCTTGTCTTCCTTTCAAAGACATAAACAACCTCTTCTTCATGGACCTCAGAATCTGTCCAGGCAGTTATGATTCAAAGAATTCAAGAAGCCAGAGTAGAAGTCAAGCCAGAGAAGAGCAGGCAAGCCTCCCAGTCTGGGTCACAGCTGCCACTACACACTTGACTCCACTTACTGTGAGGCCTTTCAAAGACCCCAGCAGCTAGACCTCTAAACTTGGTATTCAGCCATTGGCAGAGATCCTCCAGAAGACTCCACACAGAGGGTCATGCTGCCAGGGGGCCTCCAAGGAACTTCCCCAAGGGAGGCCTTATTGGACCCTACTTTTCCTAGCATTTTAAAAATTTGAACTTGAAATCATGGGACTTTGGATTTTGACAATAATACAAGATATATCTCTAGTAATTATTAGTTCTTCATTTGAGACATGATTGTGTGATTGGAGGAGTGTTTTGGAAGGGATCATCTACAAGTAAAGCTAATGAATTTGCTGAATCATTTCTTTATTTTTTTTAATACCAGGATTGAACATAGGGGTACTCAACCAAGAAGCCACATACCTAAAACTATTTCATATTTTATTTAGAGTCAGGGTCTCATTGAGTTGTGTAGCACCTCACCTTTCCTATTGCTGGCTTAGAACCCACAATCTAAGCCTTCCCAGCCACTGAGATTACAGGTGTGTGCCACTCTTACTGCCTTGTCTTGAATTTGTAATCCTCTGTGTCAGCCTTTTAGGTCAGTGAGATTACAAGCTTGTTCTGTCCTGATCCACATGGCAGAATTTATCTTTACAATTAATTTTGTATTCAGGGAGCCAGAGAACTGTTTCTCAGTGATATTATACAAAATATCAGTGTATAGCTAAATTCATGCTTCAGTGATATAACTGAAAAAAAAAACAGTTCATAAAGTAATTTTAATGAATATATAGCAAATAATTTTGTTAGATTAGAATGTGCTAAGGTCTTCTAATACATAATTCTGGGAAGAAAGTAGGATCCATAAAGTAGGTTCCAAATAGATGCTATGTGTTTATAGCATCTATTTGACTAAGAAAGAAAGTGAGGGATGACTTTAAATTGCATTAGAAACTTTAAACCCCATAGTATATGAGAGAAAGAAGCAGTTTGGTTTTGAATCAACACATGAGATGATATTTCACTAGGTTTTTCAGTCCAAGTATAAAAAGGTTGATCCCTTGGATTGACACTTATATCTATATTTGTTCTTTGTATTGGTCTCTTCAGTTAAAATTTTTCCCTCTGATTTTTTCATGCACTCTTAGCTTGGCAATCTTGTTTCAGACCAAAGGGCTTTCTTTCTGCCTCCTTATCTTTTCTTTCTTCATCCTTACTTCTTTTTCCTGCTCTCTCTCTCTCTCTCTCTCTCTCTCTCTCTCTCTCTCTCTCTCTCTCTCTCTGATAATGCACACAACGTTGATATATTCCAAGCTCCAGCATGACCACTGTGACTTTTATTGCTAATGCAGCTCCAAACACTTGCTTTTTCCTGTACCTCTAGGTAGTTTCTTCTTCCTGAATTTTTCTTCTTGCAATCTAAAGCTGCACTCAATAATGTCCTCTCCCCCACCACCACCAAATTTTACCTAATTCTGACAGCTGATATGTTCTTGCCTTAAAACTACATGAGTGTTTCTCCTGGAACAGAAAAGTAATGATGTTTGGGGGCAGTGTGAACCTGGAATCTGGAAAGGAGAGTTCAGATTACACTGGGTATCCAGAGTTCTTGACTGTTATGGTGCTAAGTGGAGCCATAAAGAAATGTTAGGATGTAAAAGATTTGAAATCATAATTGAAGATTCAGCAGGAGAACAGATTGTGATGAGAGTAGAGACAAAACAATCGTATGTGAATGAGGCAAATAGAAAACAAAGTACATACGATGGGATGCTTTAAGCCTTTGGAAGTACTAATTATTGATAGTTAGATATTATCAACTATCACCCATAATCAATTAGAAAAGTGATTAAAATTATGGAACTCTCTTCAAATTCCCACAGATAAATACACAATATTAAATGCTTCTGTAGTAGGAAAGATAATCATGGCCTCACTAATGTTAGACACAAAAAATCAAAAGAAATACACATTCATATGGTATATAAGAACATGTTAAAAACTTTCATTACACAGTCCAGGGATGTAGGTATGTGGTGAAGAACTTACATGAGTCTCTGGATTTTCTTGCTACTAAATAAAAAAGAAGAACTTTTTATTATAGCTCATTCTGTTAAAATGTTGGCAAAGAGTTGGGGTTGTGGCTCAGTGTCAGAGGGCTTGCCTTGTACATGTGAAGCATGGGGATTGATCCTAGGCATCACATAAAAACAAACAAAATAAAGATATTGTGTCCATGTATAACTAAGAAAATTTTTTTACTAATGTTGGCAGAAAAGAACTTCCTCAAAACTGTTGTTTGAATTAATTTGGTAGCACTCTTCAACATGCAACATAATCTTGTGTACTAAAAATTTTAAATATACCCTATTTTGATATAGATATTCCACTTTTAGGAACTTATTCCAGATTCATTCGCATAAACAAGAAACTCAATTTAGGAAAAAAAAATACTGTTCTTTCATAGTACAAGAAAAAAATAACCACATAGTTAGAAACAAGGCAACCCTTAGAATTCCAAAGGGAATAGATTGTACAGAGATTCTAGGACATATTAAATGCCCTATAATTCCAAAAAGTAGAAAGCATTCAGTATTTTTATATATACATAAATATTTATAGTAATGAAAACATGGCTGCCAGTTGATGTGGAATCATGTAGATTTTAAATCTCTAAACAAAGATAATGATGATACACAATTTTGTGTATTTGTAGGACCTTTAATCAGAAAAATATTTGATAAAATTAATTCTATATTAATCTCATATCTTCCACTTTCATTCCTTTTTCTATATTTCTGGAAATTATTCTAGTGTAATAAAATTTAAGTAATGACTTTTTTTAACAGAGAGAGAGAGAATTTTTAATATTTATTTTTTAGTTTTTGCTGGAAACAACATTTTTATTTTATTTTTATATGGTGCTGAAGATTGAACACAGTGCCCCACGCATGCTAGGTGAACGCGCTACCTCTTGAGCCACATCCCCAGCCAAAATAATGACTTTTTTAGCAAGGTATTTGTAGAGTCACAAAACTACAAAAATATAGTGAGATTTCAGTTTGCAAAATGGATGCAAATGATATCAATAATAATTCAAAAAAGAAATTTATTAAATTATGAAATGGATGCAAAAGAACCGAATATTATTAAAAGACAAACTTTTAAATATGAAGATAAGTTAAGACAAGTAAAGGTATCATATAGTACAGTTAATTGAAGGTCAAGTTGAGAGATACCTCGTTGTCTTCCTGGTGCATTTCCTAGCTCAGACCGAAGCTTCTGGCCTCTCCCTGTGCTTGTCAAAGGCTGAACCTTCCTGAGGCTAGGGAATTGCAACAGAACCTTTGGCTCTCTGCCCCTTGAAGGGACCCACCATGACTCTTGGCCCCAGGCACACTTGTCGCTTCATGGACTTATTCCTGTACCAAAATCCCAACTAATACATTAAATTAAAAATTTATATTCTTTCAAAATATTTTTAAGACAATATGTTAATATTATATAGAAGATGTTATATTAAGCATGAAAGTCATTTTTTTCTTTCTGTTTTAAAGAAATTAAAATAATTGTTTAGGCCCCTAGTGTATTATAAGACCCTAGGTGCTTTGCCTAGGGGGTGGCTGAGCCCTGCGTGGTATCCTACTAATTTCTATTAGTAGCAGCTGGCGACCTATCTCTAGCAGGGCTAAATTATAAACACCTCCAAAGCAGAATTCAGCCTGACTGTATGGTTAAGATGCAACTTTGTAAAAGAGTCTAAAAATTTGTGTATATTCTTATATTCCCAACGATAAAAACTACCCCTCCTTGAATCATTGTGACAGTAAAAACCCACACTGTGGCTTCTTTGTCTTAAACATGTCCCACAGAGATTTCTTCATGAATCAGTTTCAATTCAAGATCATGAAACTCTTGACTCTATTTCAGAAAAACAATACCATCTAGAAAATAAATGTGAACATAATCTTTGAGGAGAGTTTTGTCCTAAAATTAAAAAAAAAAAGGCAAAATTGCTCAAGCACATTTGCACATGCCTGTAATCCCAGCAGCTCCAAAAGCCCACACAATAAGATTGTGAATTCAAAGTTTCCCACAGTGATGGTGAGGCACTAAGCAACTCAGTGAGAATATGTCTCTGAATAAAATACAAAATAGAGCTGGAGATATAACTCAGTGGCCAAGTGCCCCTGAGATCAATCTTCAGTACTGAAAAAAATAAAAAGGAACAATTCATTTCAATGTAAGATTTTAAAATATAATTAGTCATTGTGGAAGCCAGCCAGCTGCGTGGACTATCTCTGTGCATTTGCTCAGAATTAATCCCTAAAATGTCTGTAGTCCCAGCTACTCCTGAAGCTGAGGCAAGAGGATCACAAGTTCCAGGTTAGCCTCAGTAATTGAATGAGGCCACAAGAAACTTAGTGAGACTCTCTCTTAAAATATAAAAACAGCAAGGAATGTAGCTCAGTGTTCACGAGCCCCATGTTCAATTCCAAGTACCAAGAAAAAAAAAAGAGTCACATTTAAATATCAGTTTTTCTTTTCTTTCTTTTTCTTTTAATTTTTGTATTATTTTATTTTGCCAGCATTACTTTTTACCATGTGCTATGCTATGTATTCCTTCCCATCATTTTAATACTGAAAGCATGAATTGTATAAAGACTTTTGGAGAATTCTACTGTGGTTTTATGCTAATTTAACCAAAGAAAAGTACATTATGACATTGTTTCTTATTTTGGTAGGCATTGTGTATATGTATAAAAACAATGAAAGTTCCTCAAAAATTGAAAAATGTCTTTTTGTACAACTACATTTGTAAAATGTACAATTTCTCAAGGTCTGGGGTCTTTGAGCAGTGGCATATGTGGTGATAACTTGTTGTGGGTTCTTCCCCTTGGTGGTGCTGGTGATTGAACCAAGGGCTTCACACATGGTCAACAAGGCCTCTACCACTTGGCCACATCTCCATTTTTTTTTTTTTGCTTTGAGAAAGGGAATCACTAATTTACTGTGGCTGTCCTTGAACTTGTTTCCCTCCTCCCTCACACTCTAAGTCCTTGGGATAACAGATATGGGCCACTGCACCTAGCCTTTCTGCCTTTCTTTATTGTGGAGACTTATCCTCTAGTTGTCCCCAAGATTCAATAAAATCAATGAGGAGAGGGAGAAGAAGAAAAGCTGATTTAGACTTAAGGTCTTTAGAGTTAAGAGTGATCACCTAGGAATGTTCTCCTATACCTGAACCACAAAAACACTCCAATCCTCTTTGACCCTCTACTCCCATTTCCTGCCATGGACAGTTAACACTCAAGGAAACTGATGAGAAAAAAAGGCAAATACGTCTGATCCCACAGTTCAGGAAGACCTGGCACCTAAGCCCCTCTAAATCCATATCCCTTCAATCTAAAACCTACTGGATTTCAGGAGACAGGAAAGTTTAAAAGTCCATATCCATGCTCTTGAAACTCTGTCCAGTGTATACTAGTTTATCTTTTTAAATTTTTTGTTGCCTAGGTGGCTCCAAAGCCGGGCCTCAAGCAGTGCTCCTGTCTGAGCCTCCTGTGTAGCTTGGACTACTGGTATATGCAACTACATATTCAGTTAGCACACTACCCACATGATATGTATCATGGCACCCTCTTGATGACAGTTTGCTAAAGACATCTGAAAAAACTGACCTTAGGCATGTGACCCCACCCAAAATCCTTGAGTTTTGGTGGATATTGAAGTATAATCTATGAAGTCTCTTACCCTGGACACAGCCCATGGTGGCAGGATTCTGAAACTGCATAGATATGTCTGACTTAAGCTGATGTCTTGGATCCTCTGGTTGTCAACTCAGAAGGCCCAAGACAAGATATTTTACTTTTGTTTCCTTTCCTTATTAATGTAACTGGAGAGCACTTAAGGACATTTATTGATACTTGTTTTGTCCCAACTTCGAGAATGTCACATTCAGTTTTGAAGAAACACCAGCAAGTGACCACACTACCCTCATATCTGCAAAGAGGCTATTGGGTTCAGCCCATAGCTCTGACTTGGATAACTGTATCTTTTTTGCTCCAGAAAAACCTATAGAACTTCCCACCCTGACTCACCCCTCAGAATCAATTCCACAAGCAGTGAGCAAAGAAATGGCTTTAATCGTCATGAAAAATTCAATCAGATTAAAAGTATGAGAATTTTACATCCATCTAAAATCAGAGTTCCTTAACAAGTTAATTACATGAAGAGTTTTTCTTTTTACACACACTCACACACACATTATATATATATATATATATATATATATATATATATATATATATATATATATATATATTAGTTTTAGTTTGACACAATACCTTCCTTTTATTTATTCATTTTTTACATGGTGCTAAGGATTGAACCCTGCTCTTCTCATGTGCTAGGTGAGCGCTCTACTGTTGAGCCACATCCCCAGCACACATGAATTTTTTTTCATATTGAAGAACTTTTAAATCATTCAGGAGTGAAATAACAAAATAAGAAATGATCACCACAGCCAAGATTTCAAGGCTCCTAGGTATGCAGGGCACAGTCCCAGTGCATGAGTCCACAGGGAGAGTATGAGGGTCCCTACTGGAATCTTTTAGCCTGCTTCCAGGGCACTGGCTGAAGGGCATCATTGTATTGCAAGGCATCCTCAAACCTGGGGTTCCTTTCCTTTCTGGGTTCCTCTGTGATATAAGCCTCAGTTTTCAGCAGCTCCTGGGGATGACCTGGGCTCCAGGAGACAGCCTGAGTATGTGTCTGTCTAATTGCCCAGGCACTGGCACCTCCCTGATTGTTCAGGGTCCACTGGGTCCCACTGACAGTAGTGCTTGTCCCTTCTTGAGGTGACTGGATGTTGTGGTGGACAAAGGTAGGAAATCTGGAGTCGAGGGGAGAGATAAAGAATGTCCATGCTCTATGCCATTTTCAATGATTTATTCACTCAAAATCACTCAGTAACTTTCACTTTGTAGGTTCTTTTTTTTTATTTGTAGGTAGACAAAATACTTTAATTTTATTTATTTATATGTGTGGTTTGGAATCAAACCCAGGGCCTCACATGTGTTAGATGAGCACCCTACCACTGAGCCAGAACCCAGCCCTATAGGTTTTTTTTTTTTAAAGAGAGAAAGAGAGAGAGAGAGAGAGAGAGAGAGAGAGAGAGAGAGAGAGAATTATTTTTATTATTATTTTTTTATTTTTTTTGTTGGTGTTCAAAACATTACATAGTTCTTGATATATCATATTTCACACTTTGATTCAAGTGGGTTATGAACTGCCATTAATATTTATTTTTTAGTTCTCGGCTGACACAACATCTTTGTTTGTATGTGGTGCTGAGGATCCATCATGGGCCGCACGCATGCCAGGCGAGCGCGCTACTGCATGAGCCACATCCCCAACCCAGCCCTATAGGTTCTTAATCAAGGAATGACAATGCTGGGCACTACAAACAATAATTCAGACTGATAAAAGCAATAAACACAACTAATTCAAAGCAAACACATTCTAAGTTAACTCTAAATCACTGCAAATACTCTTAACCATGACTTATCCTCTAGTTGTGCTAGATTTAAAGTCTTCAGTCTTAGGTCTTAAATCCAGCAGAGTCACACTTAACTCAGACCTCAGCAATCATGTCAGGAATTAATAGATAATTTTTCTCGGGTGGAGGCAATGACTGGCTGAGGAGATAAAGTCCTAAGGAGAGGTCAGCTTCCTTACCAGGGTTTAGAGTGTGCTGCAGAGTTTGAGAGCAGTGAGGACCATGCAGAAAATCAGGCGAAAGATGAGAAGAGTTGGGATGTCAGTCCAGGCGCTCATCAGGCTCTGAGGCTTCTGTGCATCAGTGTTTTTTGGCTTGTTCATTGGCTTGTTCAATGTCTTGTTCATTGGCTCCATCATTATATTAAACTTTGGGGACTTTGTCCTCCCTTTTGATTCCTATCAGCTGTTACCAGGTTTTAGTGACATTTTACATCTCAGAGTCAGGACATAAGGTAGGTGATTTCTGCCTTGATGTCATACCTCTGATCTTATCAAGGCTGAGGCAAATGACTTTATCCTCACTCTTATCAAGGTTTTGAAAAGTGACTTATTTTATCAGATTATGCCTGATGAGAATATTGGAGGGCTCCGTAGACTTGTGCCTGTGGGGACTACAGGTTTATTTTAAAATGGGGTTTTAAAATTTAGTTGCTTAGGCTAAGGTCATTCTTACATTGGAGTTATGGTGTGGTTTCAGCCATTGGCTGCTGGATGCTTGGGTCTTGAACCTGGTTCTGGCCCCTCTCAACTTTATGCTCCTGTGTAACAACATAGTCTCTTAGAACACTAGATCTAACAGTTCTCCTAAGACAGCTCCCTGTTCTGTGTAAGCCTAGTGTGGCAGTTGGCTTCTGTGAAAGTTCACATCTCCAAAGCTCTAGAGGCACTGGCAGGAGTGGTGGCTCAGTGCAGGAAAATTATCCAGGGCCCAGGCCCAAGTCTAGTCTGGGTTAAGACTTGGTGGCATGTGGATCTCAGGACATGCCCTCCTGGGAGTCAGAGATACACAGTTGACAGACAGACTTTCATAGCTTCAGCTTCCTACCAGGACATGGTGTGTACCTGGTCTAGAAAAAGGAGCATATCATTCAGTCTGTTATGAACTGCATCTTTTTACAGTGTTGTCCTGTAGTTGACCTTAGAAGCCATACCCTATTATGTAAGAGGAAACTTCATTTGCTTCACAAATTGATTAAAAAACCTAACAGGATTAAGTTGCAAATGGGCTAATCTAAAGAATAAAAATACTGTCTAAGGAGACACACTTTCCACCTAAGGAACTCCTGAAGGCATTGTTGAAATTTCTTGGTTTTGATTAAATTTGTGAAAATGTGGGTTTGAGTGGGATGGAAGCCAGGCTCGAGTTCTTGGCAGTTTCAATTCAGTGTAAAAATTATCTCCCTATTTCAGATAAACATAGACAAATTAGATGGGCATGATGGCGCACTTCTGTAATCCCAGAGTCTTGGGAGTCAGAGGGAGGAGGATGTTGAGTTCAAGTCCAGCCTCAGTAAGGCCGAGGTGCTAAGCAACTCAATGAGAACCTCTTTCTAAATAAAATATAAAAAAAGAAAAAGTGGGGGGGTGGGGGGCTGGGCTGGGCATGTGGAGATGTGGATCAGTTCTCAAGTGCCCCTGAATTCAATCCTTGGTATACCCACAAACAAACACATGGTGTAATTATCGTGTCAAATATTGCACCCATTTTCTTTCTTTCTTTTTTTCCCCAGTGCTGCTAGTGATTTAATTTTAGACCTTATCACTGAGCTTTCTCTTAACCGTTTTTCTTTTCAGTTTTTAAACAAGATTAGGTTAAATTGCCAGGATGGCCTCAAATGTGTTTTTTTTTTTCCCTCAGTCTCTTCATTTTTTGGGATTGCCTGAATGGGTCACTGTACCCAGCTAATTCTCCTTATATGTGCTAGGATTGGCTGGTTTCCGAGATCAGACTCAGTGGGGCTGGATCATAATCTTAAGACTGTAAGCTAATTCATCCTGGAGTTGGATGGAGAAACTAAGTTTTAAAGCATACATAGCTAAGTGGAGATATGAGTAAGGGAGCAGGTGGTGTTGAGAAAAAAATATCATATGCCTATTTAGAAGTGTAATTTTTCTAAACTTTGTTTAGGTTTCCTGCATCAAAGAATATCTAAGTTTGCTATGATTTTCCTGTCTAAAGAGTTAATGAATGGAGTAAATGTCACATTATCCACAGTGTTTTTTCAGGATCTCCAACCTTTTTAATGTAAATATGCATATTCTATCCTTAGCTGTTTCCCTTTGCCTACTCTCCCTTTTTTCATTGCAATATTTCCCACTTCTATTTTATTTGAATGTGTATTTAGCCAGGTGTGATGGAGCACACCTGTAATCTGAGCAGGAGCCCGCAAGAGGAAGATTTAAAGTCCAAGTACAGTCACAGAAATTTAGCGACACCTGTGTGTGTGTGTGTGTGTGTGTGTGTGTGTGTGTGTGTGTATGTGGTTGTGTGCATGCATGCATGTGTTTTCTTCTAGCTTCAGAAAAAAATTATTTTTCATTAAGGCTCATTTCAATGTTGCAGGGGGAGTTCATGTTTGGGTTAATTTGGCCATGAGATCTGTAAGTGTGGCAGTGTATCTTGGTTCCTTGTTCATCTGGATACATTAAATGACCAGAAAATACACATCTAAACCCTCAAGATCAGTATTACTTTCTCCACACTTAAGTATGTCTGCCAAAATATAGCACTTCTTTAGGTATATGGACCTGTGTCAGCCCCACTGTTTAGCCTAGACACACATACCAACTCTTCAGTTTTAACAGTGGAATGGCACACATTGTTTTGTTTTCGTTATTGGTTATTTATTAGTATTATTATTTTGGATACTTACTACTGAGTCCATCTCTAAGTTATTTTTACATTTTTATTTTCAGACTTGGTCTCACTAAGCTGCATTAGACCTCTCAAATTTGTTGATTGTGCCCTTAAACTTAGGATCTTCCCATTTCATTCTCTGGAGATGCTGGGATTACAGACATGAACCACTATGCCCAACCACATTGTTTCTTTAAAGTGACATTTTTTTATGATACTTATTGGCCCTTTGGATATGCATTCCCTTGATAGCCTTGGCAGTTTCTTTGTGTTTTCAAATGAACACAATGATTTCAAACTCTTGTGATTATATTTTCAATTGATGTAAAAAAGTTTCAGGGGACATAATTAATTTTATTTAGAAGAAATCTTAACATTTTCTTTTTTGTTGTTTGTTTGTTTGTTTGTGTAGCATTGGGGATTGACTCCAGGGCCTCATGCATGCCAGGCAAGCACTTCTACCACTAATCTGCACTCAAAGACTCTATCTGCAAGTTACTAAGATCTTTTTATGTACATTTCATCTTCTGCTTCAAACTCTGACATAGTAGCCTCTGATGTGCTTTGGCACACCCTACCTCTCCATTGACCTGGAGTATTTTGTTGTACTGCAGGATTGTCATATTGCTGCTGTCCCCCATCAACAAACACAAATTGTCCCTAAGAACCTGTGGGAGAATTTCTCTAGAATATGTACCCATAAATATAATTTTTTCATTCAAGAGAACATAATCTGAAATTTACTGAGCATTGCCAGATTTTTCCATAGGATAAACGTGGCATTTATCTTCCAACATGTATTGGTGTGCAATACTGCATACACATATTCCCCACAAACACTTGGAATGACATAGTATTCTGACATTTGTCAGGGGGCTTTGTGGGTCTGTAGAGGTTTACACTTGTGCTAATGGCTGCCTTCTCCAGTCTTTTCTAATTTCTGAAAGTCTCACTCTATGGGCCAGTTGCTGTTTGTTTTGAGAGACATTCTCTGATGTGTAGCCTTAAATATGCTTTTGGATCCAATTATGAGTTATCTTTATCCTTCATGCTTAAACTGATTGTATTCAGTTTCTGTTCCTAAACAAAGAAGGAACACAATTGTGCCTTAGCATTGTACTTCATGCCTTTTATTCCATAACAGTTCCTTTTATTTTTCAAAACCCCAAAATAGTAGACTTAGGTTTCCTCCATGAAATATACATTTTCTTCATTAAAAGTATTTAACATCTTTCTGCTTTGGGTTGTTTTTATCAGGTTAGTTTCACATAATTTTCATTTGAGAAAAACTACAGGTAAAAGGAAAAAAATGCCTTTCAAAATTTTATTTTAATATTTAACTGTTTTCCTTTCATATAAGCCTTTCCATCAAGAAATAAATTGTTTAAATAGAGACATTCTTACATTTTTTGTATATATTAACATAATAACACAGGGATCCAGAGGCCAGAGGCAGGAGTTCTGCTTTCTAGTACCTCTACTGCCTGGTGGGTATAAAACCTGATCTAAGTGACATTAGTCTGAATGGGGCCATTGTCTGGGAGAGGCTACACTGGACAGGGACAGCTATGTGAAGGTCTTGGAAACTGGAGACTTCCAGGCTCTTCCTTAAATAGATGCAGAATAAAAATACTGTCCAAGCAGACACACTTTCCACCTAAGGAACTCCTGCTATACCATACCTTCTTTCCTATACTTGGATAAATTTGTTTGAGACCAGCAGCTGGGGCTCCCTTGCCTTGCTCTCCCTGGGTACGTTCCACACCTCTGCCAATGGAAAAAATGTGAGAGTAAGGAGACCCCAAAATCACTACATTTTGTGGCTGGGGTTGTGGTTCAGTAGTAAAGCACTTGCCTATAACATGTGAGGCCCTGGGTTTGATTCTCAGCACCACATATAAATAAATAAAAAATAAAGGTACTGTGTCCAACTACAATTAAAAAATAAATTTTTAAAAAATCTCTACATTTTTCTGAAGTGGTGTTCTCAACCCTTGCTAGCATCAGAATCATTTGGGGAGCTTAAACAACAAACAAACAAGGCTGGGGTTGTGGCACAGTGGTAGAGTGCTTGCATAGCATATGTGAGGCACTGGGTTCAATCTTCAGCACCACCTAAAAATAAATAAAATAAACATCCATAAACACCTAAAAAAATTTAAAAAAATAAACCCTGAAGCTCCAGAAATTTCAAAGATTAAGGCATTGGTTGTGATAAGTGTTTAGTATTTGGTGTAAATTTTAATTAACTTCTGTGAGCACATTTCCCCACTTGATACACTAGGAGAAGAGATTTCTTCCCTATGAAGATTTGATGATAGAACACACAAAGTTTTTCTTCTACTCATTTATGATTTAGTTTTCTCTATGCTGTTGTAGCAGCCTGAAGTCCAACACTTACTTCAGAGTTGGGTTGTTATATAGGGTTAACATTGATTTGCACACCATGGATTACCTACTGCTCTATGGAGCTCTGCCACATGCCTTCACATAAATTGAAGAGAAGTAGGACCAGTACCCTGGCATCTTCTTCTTGCCCTTAATAGTGAAGGTGCTGTTACCTTGTTTTTTAGGTGACACCTTCTCTTTGCTGGTTTCTCAAGGTTGAATCCACTGGTTTCCATAGATTCCATGAAGTGTAGCACTTCACTCCCTCTGGCCCTCTTACTGCCACCAGTCAGGATAGGCTTAGAGGAGGGTCCTGGCACGCAGTGCAGGTATTGGGTAAGCAGGTGGGAGGTCCTAATAAATGAGCAGAAAGCCTCAGGGTGGGTGGGGAGAGTGACCACACCAACAGGTGTACCATCTAGGAGAAGCTGAATTTCACCTTTCAAATACAGCAGCCCCAGGAGGTAAAGGGACATTGCTCAGAATGGGAACCTATGTTGACAGCCTCACCACCCTGGGTCTTCAGGTATAAACCTGGCCACCAGTAGCAGTACAGGCTTTGTGCCTGTGACATGTCTTTGCTGCGTCCCTCCCCTGACTCAGGCAATGGCAAGGCCCTACTGAGGTGGATGGCGCAAGGTGTCCATCCTCTGGAGGAGCGCAGTATGTTCCTGGGAATGGGCTGATTTGTTTTTGTATTCCTTTAATAAGTATAGTTGCGATTTCTCATATGACCATTAAGTTTGAAGGAAAAAACATGACTTTCTCAATTAATGCAACTACTTCTAAAGCATGGATCTGTTTGCTCTAAATGCAATGATTCAACTGTGGAGTGTAAACTGTTAATGTCTAATGAAAAACTCCCTGTATTCCTGTCAAGGAAGTTTTTGAGAAATTAAATTAAAATCTAGAGAAGAAAAATTAATGTTAAGAAGACAGATTAGTGCTTAGTACTGGGCAACTTGTTCTTGTTCCTGTGCACAATGGTTTGTGCTCTTACTCCTGTTTGATTAAAAGTAATAACAAGTCAACCACTTGCCGTAACCATGGCACCGGTTCCAGTCAGTAAGTCAAGAAAGAATAGTCAAGGTATAGGCCAATAGTTTGGGACATTTGTAACTATTATTAAAAGTTAACTAAGCAGAAAATGCTCAAAGCAAAACGCGAACTGAAAGAACAAATGCTTGCTTATGCATAAGCCAAGATACATTCTTCTATTCTAATTGTAACTACGTAATATTTTGTTTCTTTGAATAATGATTCCTGTTTTGTAACCACAAAGTACTGTAAGCCTGCAAAAATGAAAAGTATATATGATCAACTTCACAAGTAAAGATTGGGATCAACACCTTCACTTTGGTGTCTGTGTTGTTTCTCCACCCCCTCTTTCGCCGACTCCTCACCATCCGTTCGTCTTCTGAGACGCCCTGTTGGAGCTAGTCTCTGATATGTCTTCTTCCTAAGCACAGATCTTTAAGCTGTGTTCTCCATTTCTCTTGCCTCAGTTTACATGTCAACCACTCTGATGCCTGGTGCAATCATGTTTTCTCAGCACAGGGGCCCGAGGAGGGCATTGTCTTCAGTAGCTAAAGGAGAAGAGAAAGGACTCTTTTAGTGGTGGTGAGCACTTTTTCCACAAAAGCAACCCAGGGTTTATGATCTCCTGATTCCACCTTGTGGGCAGAGAGTGTCATAGCACCAGGAGGCCAGAGGCAGTATGAAGTGGGTGAGACCCCCAGGGAATGAGGCTTTGCTAAGCGGGGTCTCTCTAGCTCAGCCTGATGGCAGTTTCCAATTGAAACAAAGTTCTGAGGGATCTTAAAACAGTAGCCTTCCTCATCTCCATCATTTCTTTGATTCTTCCAATGCAAGTGTGTTTCTGGGATCCCACAGCTTGGCGTTTTCTGTAATCCCCACTACAGGGGTGTCATCCAAGCCCTCTCCCATGCCACTGTGAACTCACATCTAGTTGTTAAAAAGACTAGGGCTCTGACCATGGATAGGAAATAAACATTCACATAGTTTAACATTTAGAGAACTCAGTAGGAGGAAAGTTCACTATTAAATTAATCAGTCTAATAAAGTTAATAAACCCTCAGAGCTTCTAAAAAGGCCCCTAGTCCTGTGTTCTTGTAAGTTGCATACTTAATGTTTTTCAGTCTCTTAAATAGCTCTCGCTAGTCCTCTCCTAATTACATGAGCTTCCTTCTCCATGAAATCTGAATACACCCCTAGCTGGACTGGTGAGTATCAAAAGTATGCCTGGGAATTTCATAGGATATGGCTGTCAAGAAGTGCTAGGGAGAGGGGAAAGAGAAAGAAGAAAATAGAAGCACCTGATTGGGAAGGAGGCTGACTGGATTGGCTTTGGGCTAAAATTCAGAGCTTAGTAAATCCTGAGAAATAGCCCAGTGCCTCAGGCTTTCCTTTCTCTCTCTTCCTGCTTCTGGATTTGCCAACTTGATATCCTTGTGCCTATCCAGGGCCACCAAGATGGCCCCCTGACAGGAATATTGAATTGAAAGAGATTTGGCGGGTGATCCAGAGTAGTACGCCTGATGAAAAGGTTACTGTTTTTGCTTTGTTTTGAGATTAAAACAATTGCTATAATTATTTAGAAACTTTTAATTAATTAAACTCAACAAAATTGAAATACTTTTTCTTAAATTTAGAAACTTTAGAACCTTAAAAAATATATGTATCCTGTGTATTTGTCCTTTGTTACTTAATATGCATTCTCTAGGAGTGATGTCAGTTTTAACTTGTCTCTTCTATTTGATCAACAGACGTAGGGAGTTCAATAAGTTTAAATGCATCAACTTTTTTATTGAAATGTACTTTATAATATCTGATTTCTATATTTTGTTTAAGAAATATTGACTAATTGCAATGTCATAGATATTCTGTATTTTCTAAGATTGAAAATTTTCTAAGACTGAATTTTGTATTTTCTAAGATTGAAATTTAAATTTTCATACTAAGATCCTTATTTATGGCTCGTGTTTCTATTTGATATGAGGTAGAGAAGTTCACCATTTCATTAGCATATGAAAATCACAAATTCTAATATTGGTTTTGCTTATTGACATGGAATGTCTCCATTTAACACAAAACTGATATTTATACTTGTGTCTGTTTCTGCCCCTAGGATATTCCTTATACTAAACTGTCTCTCCAGAAAGAATTAAAATACTAAGCAAAGGGAAATGGATTCTAGGTGGCTAATCATTCTCCTGGAGTGGGCACATCATATGTCAGGTGTCATACCTGATGTCCTAGTTTCTCTCTACACTTGCCTACCTGGCCTGAAAAAGGGCAGGGATGTTCTTCACCTCTACTTTGCCTGCATCTGGCAAAATGCCTGGTGCTTCAGCACTGTGCACAGTTTGTTGAAGAACAGAGCAGTTGGCATGGTGACAATGGAGATGACTCCTCAATTGATGTCTACTGATCACCAATGGAGCTGGACACTGACTATCACTGGGTTGTTCTCCTCTGCCTCTCCAGAACCAGCCTTTGTGATTTTTAAGTCTGAACTCTGAAACCTTCTCTGACTCACTTCCAAGTCTACAGCCAAACTCAGCTTGGCAGTCCTGACTGTAGCTTAAAGGTCCTGACACTTGTTTTAGCCTTTCTTCAAAGAATTGGTTTCATATCATTTTCATATCCTGTGTCTAATAAACAACATTGGATTTGGCTAACAGGAAAATTTCCAGGGATCTCATTTCAATAAAAGTCTATTTTGTGTAAAATTCTTCCATGTCTCCAGGGTGGATATTAACACTTTGTTAAGACCTTCTTATAGAAACAAATGTATAAACTCATTGCTTATATAGGATGACGACTCAGTGGCCCAAGATGGGCTCCATTTAGTCTGGAGAAAAGAATTCCTGGGAAGAACTTGCTGGGACCTGGATGAGGCTATGTAATTCTTAGTCTAGTGAACAGGTGGTGCAGTATCTCTTCACTACTAAGCATGCTGAGCAGCAGAGAGTCCTCACTTGCCTCAAAGCTGTAGGTCTCTGAAAATATGGGAAGACGCAGGAACTAGAAGGGGTGAGAGTGAGAGTAAAGAGCTTAGGGTGGTCTCACCTCACAACTTCCTCCTGGTTCTGTTTTTCTTTAATGGAAAGTAGATATTGGTACATTTTTGCCAGTTTTTCTAAAACTCTGATGCCCCAACATTTCGTTCTCTTTCCTAGCACTTATACATTTGAAGCCAGAGGTCTCTGCAGTGTCAGCCATTCCTTTCTTTCATGAATGACTGAACGCTTTTCAGTGAGAAAAATCTCTTTATTTAATTTATCCTGTTCTGTGGCTAATTTATCCTATTCTGTGTTCCTTTTGATCTACTCAGAGTTGTGGCTTTTCTCTTATTAAAATTTACAACATGATTAAAGCCTTTTCCCTTCACCTTTGGAATGAAAATTTTGTGTGGTTTTGAAGTCAAGAGAGGAAGCAGTATGTTTAGAACTGTGGCCAGAGGAAGAGTACAGGGATGTATGAGATTATTAACATTAGAAAAATTCAAATTTCAAATGTGAGGTAAAATATTCATTAGTATCATGTCACATGCTAAACATCTGCCTTTTCGCCAAAGTAGGTAGGTAGATAGACAGTTATATCTTAGTGATTCTCAAACATTGTTGGTAGAAATACATAAGATAAGATCACTTGAAAGCAAATATGGGAGCTGAGAATCCAGCTCAGAGGTTGAGCATTGTCCTGGTGGGCTTTAGGCTCTGGTTCTGATCCCCAGAGACACAGAACACAAGGTGTTGAGAGCTGAGGGGAGAGAGTAGAAGAGAAACTCAATAACGCAACCCAGATTAAGCATTTTAGTGTGGATACTTTATGTGTGTGAGTGAGAATGCTCTTAAAAACAGAAATTCCACTTTTTTGAGGAGAAAATTAGACTTCAAAGAAAGGTGGACCCACAGTTATCACTTCTAGTATCTAGAGGTAGGAACACACATGATTTTACCCCTCAGAGTACTTGACTTCTTTCTAGCCTAGTTCTTAAGAGCAAAAAATTGAGCAATAACATTTGGGCTAGAAGCTGGGGTTGTTGCTTAGTGGTAGAGTGAGGGGTGGGGCTGTGTTTCACATAGGGAGCCTTCAAAACACAGAGGAAAGCTATTCCACTCCTCTGCTCCAGGAGAGTAGATGTTCAGGTAGGAACCTGAAACAAAAGAGGGCCAAATCAGGGCACTGAGAGGGTCTTCCAGGCATGCAGAGATGGGGGGTTGGTGGGGAGCTAGAACCCATTTGAGGAGCCAATGCTATGGAGAACCAGGAGGAGGGGAGGGTCCAGGCAGTGCCAAGATACCTCAGCACAAGAGGAAATAGGGAAAGGACAGGAGGGGGCTGGAAATGGGGATCTGAAATCAAGGGACAGAGACTGGGTCCTTGAGAAGGGCAGCCAGGTGCTCAACCAAGAGCCAGGCAGAATGGAGAGCAATGTGCCAGGGCCAGGGAAGGCAGGGCAAGGGGTACATGAAAGCTCACAGGGCTGGGGAAAAGAGGGAGGGGAGAAAGGGGAGTAACCAACCAGGTTGAGGGAACCAAGGAGCAGGGTGGCACACTGGGAGGGAGTCTCAAGGCTGTCAGTGTTCTGGAGCAGGGTCTGGGATTGAGAGGCCAAATGGTCCAGGCAAGGGACAGGGCTATATTTTTCCAAAGGGAGCCTGCAGAGCCAAGAGGCCAGGTATAGCCCCCTGGTCCAAGTGAGCATCCTGGGAAAGGCACCTGGAAAAGGGGTTTGGCAGGGACAGGGACCAAAGGAGGGCCTAAGAAGGGCACAGCATGAAAGGCCAGTAGAAAGGATTTGTTGGATGGGGTTCAGGACCCCAGCAAGGAGCCCCTGCTAGTGACCTAGTGGAGGGCCCATGCCAGGGGAGAGCAGGGAAGGGCAGGGCCGGGAAGGCTGGCCGCACTAGAGTACTGCAGTACAGGAGAACCAAGGGGATCAGGAAAGCAGCCCCAGAGAGGGCCCTGCAGTGAAAGCCCAGAGACACACGGAGCAAAAAGGGATACCAGAGGCTTAAGTGAGGAGCCAGGTAAGAAAATGCAGAGCCAAGGGCCAGGGCTGGGGCAGGAGACTTAGGACAGTGGACAAGGCTGGGGAGGGAAGGCAGGGGATCCACCAGGAAGGAGGCAGGCTCCAGGCCCAGGGCCACTGCCAGGTGTTAGGGTTCTGCGAGCAGGACCAAGGGCCCAGGGAGAGAAATTGGCCGAGGTGAGGGCCAGGGCTCTTTTTCCCATAAGGCATCCTGGCCCAGTTGAGAATCCAGAGTCAGGGAGCGGGCAAAGGGGGTCTGGCAAGGGACAATGGGAGGAGGAGGGTGATGGGAGGGCATGGAGGAAGGTTGTGGTGGGTGTGGAGAGGTGCCTGGTGCCAAAAGCCAGGACTTAAGTCAGGAGCTCCTGAAAGAGACCCATGCAACCAACCAGGTTGAGGGAACCAAGGAGCAGGAGACCCAGGAGTGTCAGAGGAGAGCTAGAGGGGAAGAGGAGGAAGTGGCTGCACCAGGACCAGGAGACAGAGAGCTGTGCAAGGAGCACAGAAGAGCGCCATAGGGGGCCCAAGTGAGGGACCCCTAGGTCAGACCCTACAGGAAGTGTCACCACACTTTCCCATGTGATACTAGAAATGGGTTCAGGGGCTCAGCTGAGTAGCTAGGCCCAGGACTGGAGCAAGCAGGCTTAGGGTTAGGGAGGGCTGGGTTGGTATTGGGGCAGCATGCAAGGTGAGAGGTCAGGGGAGGGAAGAGTGGAGATCACTCAGGGCAAGGTCAGCACAAGTTCCAAGTCGACCTCCAGGTATCAAGGTGCTGGCAGTTAAGAGGGCTCACGTGAGGGGCAAGGATGTGTTTCACATAGGGAGCCTTCAGGGCACACAGAACAGCCATTCCACTCCTCTGCTCCAGGAGAGTAGATCCTCAGAGAGGGACCTGGAACTAAAGAGGGCCAAATAAGGGCACTGAGAGGGGCTTCCAGGCATGCGGCTCTGTGTGTGTGGGGGGTAGGTGGAAAGCCAGGATCCATTTGAGGAGCCCCTGCTAGGAAAGAAGCAAGGGAAGGGGAGAGTCCAGGCAGTGCCAGGATATCTCAGCACAAAGAGAACAGAGGGGAGGCATAGGAGGGGGCCGGAAATGGGGGCCTGAAATCAAGGGACAGGGACTGGGTACTCGAGAAAGGAGGCCAGGGGCTCAAGCAACAGCCAGGTCCAGGAATGAAGAGCCGTGTGCCAGGGCCAGGGCAGGGGTGCATGAAAATGCACAGGGCTGGGGAGGGGAGGGAGGAGAGAAAGGGGAGCGGGTGGCACAGGAAAAGGAAGGCTCAAGGGTGTCAGGGTTCTGGAGCAAGGCCAGGGCTGAGAGAGACCAAAAGGTCCAGGCAAGGGGCAGGACTACCTTTTCCCAAAGGGAGCCCACAGGGCAAAGAGGCCAGGTTCAGGGTGAGCATTCTGGGAAAGGCATCTAGAAAAGATGCCCTGCCCAAACAGGGAAGACAGGAGGGCCCAAGCAGAGTACAGTGTGAAGGGCTGGAGGATGGGAGTTGGTGGGGTGGGGGCCAGGACTCTAGCAAGGGGCCCAGTCTAGGGACCTAGGGGATGGTCCATGCCAGGGAGAGCAGGGACGGGTGGGCCAGGAAGGCTGGCAGCACTAGGGTCCTGCAGAACAGGGAAGCCAAAGGGATAGTGGAGCAGCCCAATGGAGGGGCTTGCAGTCAAAGCCCAGGGACTCATGGAGCAAGATGGGTCACCAGAGGCTCTAGTGAGGAGCCAGACCAGGGTATGGAGACACAAGCAACAGGGTTGGGGCATGGGGGTCAGGAAAGTGGACAAGGCTGGGAAGAGAAAGCTGGGTATTTGGCAGGGTAGAGCTTGGCTCCCCAAACAGTTCCAGTGCCAGGTGTCAGGTTCCCAGGTGCAGGAACAAAGGCCAAGGGAGAGCAAGGGGCCCAGGCAAGGGGCAGGGCTTGTTTCTAATAATGTGCCCAAAGGGGAGAAATTGGCTATGCCATGACCAGGAAACAGAAGATTGGGCAAGGGCCACAGAGGGAAGCACACTAGGGGGTCAAGCAAGGGACCACCAGGTAATATCCATTAAGAAGCAAGGACAAGATACCCTATGCAACATTAGGAAGGCAATCAGGGGCTAAGGCGAGAAGCCTGGCCTGGGAACTGGAGTGGGCAGGGTCAGTATTAGGGAGGGCTGAATTGGGGTATGGGCAGCATGCAAGGCTAGAGGGCAGGGGAGGGATGGGAGGGCATCACTCAGGGCAAGGTTGACACAAGTCCCAAGTCCACTGCCAGGTTGCAAGTTTCAGGAGGCAAAGGGGGCCCAGGCAAGGGGCAGGGCTGTAGGGAGCCTTCAGGGCACAGAGGCCAGCCAATACCACTTCTCTGCCCCAGGTGAGTAGATTCTCTGAGAGGGACCTGGACTAAAGGAGGATCAAAGGAGGGCACTGTGAGGGAAACATGGCATGCAGGGGTGGAGGGTCGTCAATGGGGAGTTAGGAGTAATTCTAGGAGCCCCAGCTAGGGAGAAGCAGGGTGAGGAGAGGATCCTGGCAGTTCCAGAATACCACAGCACAACAGAAACAGAGGAAAGAACAGGAGAAGGCCAAAAAAGGGGGCCTGAAATCAAGGTACATGGATAGGGTCTGGTGCAAGGGGCACCAAGGGGGAGCACATGATAGGGGGCCCAAACAAGGGGCCCCTAGGTCCAAACCCGACTCAGAGATAAGCCGCGGGATGCCTCGCAATGCCATGCAATGCGACGTGTTGCCACACGAAGACAAGCTAGGATGAACTCTGTCAGGAGCCCAACCTAGGAGCCAGGCCTTGGGACTGGAGCTAAAAGCTTCAGGGTTCCAGAAGGCTGGCTTGGGTTAGGAGAACCACACAAGACAAGAGGGCAGGGGAGGAAAGGGAGGGAATTGCGCAGCCCAAGGTGGGCACAAGGTCCATGTCCACTGCCGGGTGTCAGGTTTCCAGCAGCCAAGGGGGCCCAGGTGAGGGGCAGGGCTGTGTTTCCCATAGGGAGCCTTCAGGGCACAGAGGCCAGCAGATTGCACTCCTCTGCAATCCAGGGGAGTAAATCCTCAGAGAGAGACCTGGTCCCAAGTAGGGCCAAATGAGGGCCCTGTGTGGGGGAACAAAGATAGCGCCAGCATGAAACTGAGTAGCTAGGTTGGAGGGGACCTGGGACCCATTGGAGGAGCCCAAGCTGGGGAGAATCAGGGGGAGCAGAGGGTCAAGGCAGTGCCAGGATCCCACAGCACCAGGGCAACAGAGGGGAGGCCCAGGAGGGGGTGGAGCAAGGGACCTGAAATCCAGAAAAGGGGACAGGGTCAGGGTCCTGGAGAAGAGTGGCCTGGGGCTCCAACAAGGAGCCAGGCCCAGTCATGGAGAGCCATGTGCCAGGGCCCCCATCATGCCCGAGTAGGGAAGAGAATGCAGAGAGGGGAGAGAGGGGAGCAGGTGGCAGAGGGGGAGGCAGTCACTTAACCACACTTAAGGGGAGCAGGTGGCACACGGGGAGGTAGGCACTTAACCACAGAGGCACATCCTCATGCTACCTATTTTACAATTTTTTATTTTTTACTTTTGGATGGACACAATATCTTTATTTATTTTTATATGGTGCTGAGGATGGAACCCAGTGCCTTGCATGTATGAGGCAAACCCTCTACTGCTATAGCCCCTGCCTCTTCAGCCCTTTTTTTTATTTTTAAATTTTGAGACAATGTCTTGATAAGTTGCTCAGGTCCTGGGTAAATTATTGGGGGTGGTCTCATACTTTTGATTCTTCTGTCTCAGCATCTCAAGTCACTAGGATTACAGGCCTGTGCCACTGGGCCTGGCACAAGTAGGAATTATCAATTGAACAATTTTTATAGCAAACTTATAAGAAGAGAAAATAGATGGGCCTAGTGGCGCATACCTGTAATCCCAGTTACTTGGGAAGCTGAGACAGGAGGATTACAAAATCAAGACCAGCCTCAGCAACTTAGCAAAGCCTTAAGCAACCTAATGTTGCTGTCTCAGAATAAATGTAGTTCAGTGGTAAAGACCCTGGGTTAAATCATCAGTGTGAACAAACAAATAAAAAGATAAAGAATGAGACCTAAGTTTTTTTTACAGTTTTTTAAAAATGTTTTTAATTGTAGATGGAAACAATACCTTCATTTTATTCATTTATTTTTTTATGTGGTGCTGAGGATTAAACCCAGTTCCTCACACATGCTAGGCAAGTGCTCTACCACTGAGCTACAACCCCATCCCTTCTTATAGTTTTTGACCTAAAAATATTTTTAACCTTTCTAGAATGATTCTAAAATTTTGCAAGTCAAAATTTTTACTTAAAATATAATTTACTTTACATGAGTGATGTACACAATTTATGAAAACATTTGTTGTATAAACAAAACTTTAATAATCAATTAATATGTACATATTAACACCTTGTGCATCACCCTCAGTTTATGGTTCAAGATGATGGTGATGATGATGATGACGACGATGATGACGAAAATGATGGCAAGGATGATGATGAAGCCTGATTTAGTTAAGAGCATTCTCTGTGGCCAGGCATAGAGGTTGGTGCTTTCCTATGGTCTCAGCTACTTTGGAGGTTGAGTTGGATACCAGACTGGGCAATTTAGAGAGCCTCTTTTTCAAAATTTAAAGAGTCTTGGGGTGTAGTTCAATGGTACTGTGTTCCTGCATTCAATCTCCAGTGCCAGGAAGAGTGTGGGGAAAGAAGAGTTGGTGAAAGTGGATTGTTTGAATTTGAATTCCTGGCTCCTACTCCTACTGACTGTGTTTTCTGAAGGAAGTTACTTAATCTCTGTACTTTAATTTTCTTATCTATGAGAGGTGATGATGATGATGATCATGAAAATAATAATAATAGCTATCCCATAGGTCAGTTATGAGGATCAACTGAATTAAAATCTGCACCATTTTAAAATAGTGTTTAGCATGCAAATTCTTGATGAATGAGAATAGTGCCTAGCATAGAGAATGCACAAAGTAACTATTTATTAAACAAAGCAATGATAATTAATATTCTCTGCAAACTTACTGGGTGCCTGTTTCCAAATTTATTACTTTGAGCATATTATTGCTTTTCATTCTCCCAGAATCCTATATGAAGGATAGAGATTCAGGTTATATATGAGGAAACCTGAAACCCAGAGTGCTTAAGTAATTTTTCCAAAGTGGCACAGCTAGTGTGTAGCAGAATTAAGATACAGTTAGCCTATCTCTATCTAGAAGTTATATTACTAACCACTGCATGCCCTGTCCTTGTTTCATTTTAACCATTCTACTATTGATCAAGTTGCTTTTGTACAATTGGGATCCTCTATAACCTCAATGAGCTGCATAAATATTCAACTTTGTCATTCTCTTCTAACTTTTTGTAAGTATTCATATAAATCTTAATTTATTCAAATTTCTTTAGATCAAGGTATGCACATTTTTTGGAGACAGTTTCTCCTTATGCTGTCCAGGCTGTGCTCAAATTTATAATCCTCCTACCACAGCTCTCTGTGTAGATGAGATTTCAGACATGTGCCACCATGCCTGGCTAGAGATATATTTAATGCCAAACAAAATAACATAGCTGTCTTTAATAAGCACATTAGAATAACAAAGATGTTTTTAGGTTTACAAATATTCTGTCTCTGCTAATAAGGAGATTACTTGAATTATTTAATCTATTACTTTGGTGACTAAATATTTTATTTGTTTGACCTCAGATTGAAATCTTCAGAAGTAGAACAAGGCCAGAGGTATCAGGTATTGAACTCAAGGGTGCTTAAACACTAACCCATATCTGAAGCCACTTTCACTAATGTTATTTATTTATTTATTTATTTATTTATTTATTTATTTATTTATGTATCAAGGATTGAATTCAGGGACACTCAACCACTGTGTCACATCCCCAGCCCTATTTTGTATTTTATTTGGAGACAGGTTCTCACTGAGTTGCTTAGAGACTCACCATTGCTAAAGATGGATTTTAACTGGTGATCCTCCTGTCTCAGACATGAGAGCTGCTGAAATTAGGGGCATGTGCCACCTTGCTTGCCCCTACAGCCCTTTTTATGTTATTATATTTTAAATATATTTTTAGATGTTGATGAACCTTTATTTTATTCACTTATTTATATGCAGTGCTGAGAATTGAACCCAGTGCCTCATACACGCTAGGCAAGTGCTCTGACACTGAGCCACAACCTCATTCCCCTTTTTATGTTATTTTGATACAAAGTCTTTCTAATTGCTGAGGGCCTTGCTAAGTTGCTAAGGCTGACCTCAAACTTGCAATCCTCCTACCTTAACCTTTGAGTAACTGGGATGGCAGGCCTGTGCCATCACACCGAGGAAAGTCCATCCATATATTTCAATAAACAATAGGATCATTATGAGGCTCTTGAAACATCAAAAAGATAAACATAGAGCCATGGATTTCAGTACTTTGAAATTTTTTTCTTTGCTAAAAATTGAACCCAACATTTTGTGCATGCTAGGTTGGAGTGGCACCCCCTTTCTCCACAGAAAAGTCTTAACTGGGCTTCTTCAGAAATCTTCACCATGGTTAATTTTAGACTGTCAGCAAAAGAGTCTCTGCAAAAGAGTTCAGTGTCGATAAACTTTCTATTTTCATATTGCTCTGTTTTAGTTGGTCACTGGCTGAGAAGATACCAGCACTCCAGGTGCTGGACACCCCCTTACTAGTTTTTCACAAACATATCCAGTATAGTAGTTTGAAGAAATGTGCAAACAAGCTCTGGTCTTGAGCTGGAGGTTCACAGAGATGTCTACATTTTTAAGATAAGTTACAACTGGGCTCCATGCTAACAACTGGCAGGGGGATGAAAGAAATGGGAGAAGAAGCTCTCCCCTTCTCAGGTGTTGTCCTTTAAGGGTTAACTTTCTCAAAACAGGGGGAAAAAGCTGCTTTTATATGAACTTTTGAAGATTGTGAACTTCTGAGTTCCTTCCCTTATGCTGTGTATAAAACTCTGAAACTACCTGAACTCGGGGTTCAGGGGGATTAATTGATTATAGCAAAAGCTATTCCCGCTGAACCTGGATGGAGGCAAATAAAACTGTTTCCTGCTATCTTTGTTGGTTTGTCTCATTTGTCCCTACAACAAGGCAAGTGCTCTAAAAATAAACTACACCCCTCCCAACTCAGCTTTAAATAATTTTCATTTCCTATCTTATATTTGTAAATATTTTATTGATTTATTTAATTTAATGCCTTTATTTATCTTTATGTGGTACTGAGGATCAACCCCAGGGCCTCATACATGTTAGGTGAGTGTTCATGCTAGGCCTGTAAATATTTTTAATTGTTGTAATAGAGGATGTCATTCCTCCATCATATACCCCTACTAGAGATAGAAGGACTTGCAGCCAACACCATCTCCCACTTCAAAACCTGTTGTGATGGGCAAAGGTGCAACTTATGCAGTCAAGGGGGAGAAATAAAGAATGTCCACAAGCCCCAGCCCTGTAAATATTTTTAATTATTGTAATAGATGTTTCAATAAATATTGCTTCATTACAGGGAGAAAACAGCAGGATGAAAGAAATCTCCAACAGAGTCAAGGTGTGTTCATTTACCAACTCTCTCCCAATTAGAGGTATTGGATATGCCCTTACTCCTGCTCCACTGGGACCCAGTCCAGACCCATCAGTAATTTTTCCCACTTGAGGTTCATGGTGTCTGTAGTATTGTGTGCATTGGATATTCTAAGGATGGCCTTAGGCCTTTACCTTAGCAACTCATTTTAAAACTCCATTTTGAGACTTGCAGCCCCACCAGGCACACCTATGGAGCCCTCCAATATGATAATCAGGCATAGCCCTGACATAAACAAGTCACTTCTCCACAACTTGACAAACTCAGAGTGAGGTCTGTGTCATGTTGCCCTTGCCCCAAAAGGGGGAGAGGCAAGAATATCAGGGTGGGGACCACCTGATGCTTTAACCATCAGAATATTTAACCTCAGGGCAAATGATGTCACTGAGAAATCTGGTAGTACCTGACAGGGAATGAAAGGGTGGTCAGAAGCCCCCAAATTTAGTATAAATGATGGAGCAAGTGAATAGACATTTAGCCAGCCGGCACTGATTCCCTCATGCTAGAGAGCCTGATGAGGACCTGGACTGACATCCCAATGTGCAATTTGCTTGATCCTCTGCATCTTCCTCACCACTCTCAAACTCTACAGCCACATCTTGACCCTGGTGAGAAATGCAACTTGTTTCTATAACCTCTCCTCAACTGGCCATCTGCTGAGAGCCATTGCCAAGTAGGAATGACGCAACAAAATTTCCTTGCCAGCGCACCCCATGTTGCTTAGAGGAAGGACTCCTGGAAATGGACTTGCCTTGGTCATTTGCAGTGAACTTGCTCAAGGACCAGGGCAGATTTGGGTTTAGGGCGGATCAGGTTTTAGGGAGTATCCTGTCCTTGGGTTTAGGGCAGTTCCAGTTTTAAGGTGTACCCTGCTGGGAATTGGGCGTATCCTGCTGATTAGAGCCTGGTGGAGTACTTGAATTTCGCTCAGAACGTGAATTTCCCTAGAATGAGATTGTAGAGTGCCGGTGTGAGTTCGGGAATAAAGAATTGCTGTTTGAATCTACAAGGATGTGAGTGTCTGGTGATTTTGTGCCCAGGCAAGCTGCGGCAGCCATCAGCACCACCCCAGGAGAAGCCTACATCAGTCCCTGACCTGATCACCACAGCCTGAGTGAGTGTGCATCTGATGAACTTAGAGCCTAAGGCTTGAGACTTTAGGCCTGACACTTGAGCTTAGCATGTAGTGGAAATGTCTATCGTGAGCCTGTCATGTTTAATAGTGTTTTCAGTGTTTAGAATTAATCTAGAATTGTTTGCTGTGGATTGATTATGTCTATTGCAGCCTAGCATTAAGGATTGTCATTTTCTTGATTAAGAATCTATAGAGTGATGGGGCTGGGGTTGTGGCTTAGTGGTAGAGCACTTACCTTGAACGTGTGAGGCACTGGGTTCAATACTCAGCACAAGATATAAATAAAAAATGAAGGTCCATTAACAACTAAAATGAATAAATAAATAAATAAATAAATGAATAAAAAAACCTATAGAGTAAAATTATATTGAGTTATTTGAGTGAATAAAGCATTGAAAGGGCAGAAGCTTGTAGACATTCTTTATTTCTCCCCCTTGACTGCATAAGTTGCACCTTTGCCCATCACAACAGGTATTGAAGTGGGAGATGGTGTTGGCTGCAAGTCCTTCTATCTCTAGTAGGGGTATATAATGGAGGAATGACATTCTCATGGACCCCAAGGGAAGGCAGTTATCACTGTCCCCTAGTACAGATATTGAAGACTTTTTCTTGAATGAAAGCATGACAATGCAAGTGGTGACTCACTTCGCTAGAAGTTCCTGGGTGCAAGAACAATAACCCTAATAGAGGTGCTTTCCCCATTGTAAGAAGAGTCTTCCATGGACTTCTTGGGACATGCTAGGACTCATTAAGGTGCTTACCATAAGGAACAACAGCCATAGGCATGCTTTGTCATGTCTGGTTGCAATTGATTAAAAGCTGTAAGGAGCACTAGCAATAGGCATACTTAACATTACAATTGATAGGGAGAACAGCTCAATGGACATGCACAAAGAATATGTCTTGTTGCAAATATACATTATCTCACTGGACTTATCCAGTGGACATTGACTTTCACTGGGTGAAACCAATTACCAATGTACATCACCAACTTCAAACAATATTTAAATCACTTTTCCTGCCACATCAATGAGGCTGTTCCAAGGACATCAGAGAGACTGGCTGCATTGCTGCAAATCTCCAGATCAACTTCATCATTTCCTGACATTCAGTTGTTGGCTGCAGAGAACCACCAGAAAAGGGCATCTCTGTTCTTTGGCTAAGAGAAGTCATCTGGCAGGAGAGGTATTTTGAGGCTCGAGGTTGCCCTTAGGATTGTGTCATTAGGTTATAGTTTTTTTTTTTTTTAGGTTATAGTGTTTAATTAGTGTTCATTGAATACTAGTTGGGGTGTTCCAGCACACTCAACACTTTTGTATTAATTGTTTATATTTGATGATTGGTATGATCGAATATACCCTTGCATTTAAAGATAATCGGCCCCCCGAGTAATTATTAACAGAACCACTGGTGACATCCATCTACCCAGATCATCCTGCACAATGTTCTCCCCACTCTCTTTATTTTGGTTGTGCTGGGTATTAAAGCCAAGAATGCTTTACCCCTTAGCTATATCACCAGTCCTTTTTATATTTAATTTTGAGACAAGGTTTTGTTAAGTTGCTTAGGCTCTTACTATAAGGTCCTTGCTTACCATCTGGATGTCCATCTTAAGTGACAGCCTCCATTTCAAGGAAAAAGTTTCTTTCCTGTCCAAGGGCATTCCTAAATAGGCTCACCACTCCCTCACACCAACCCCACCCTTAACTGCCCACATTAGGACCCCTTGGCTCTGATTCCTGAGTTTGCCCTATAAAAGTTCCAGAAACCAAGTCTGTTTTGCCTCTCTTTCTCCTACAGAGAGATGGCCTTTATTTTTCAACTCTGACAAATAAACTGTCATGTGTATCTCTGCCTGGTCTCACTCTTTCGTGTCTCACTTGCTCAGTCTCTCGTTCCTTGCTTTCCCTTCACTCACTAAATTGCTGAGCCTGCCCTCCAACTTACCATCCTCCTTCCTCAGTCCCCAGAGTCACTGAAATTGATTACAGGTTTGAACCATTGCTTACAACTACTCCTTTTCTTCTCCTTAACCCTCTCCTTCTTTATCATCGTGGTGGTACTGGTAGTTGAGCCTGTGGACATTCCACTGCGGAGATATATACCCAACCCTTTTATTATCATTTTTTTAAATTTCTGAGATAGGATCTTACTAATTTTCCCAGACTCATCTTAAATTTGTGATCCTTCTGTTTTAGTCTCCAGAGTAGCTGAAATTACAGGTACACACTATGGAACTCTAAAGTCTTAAGAAACTTTTTCAGGCCCCCAGCCCACTCACAAATTCCTCTTTCTCTTTTCTTCATCTTCCTGTATCCTGTTGGTCTTAGGGAACAACTTTGCTTTTTTATTTTTTTCCTAGACTTCCGTAAAGTTTTTTTTTTTTTTCTCTTTTTCAAACCTTGTCTTTGTCCCCTCATAATAGACTGAAGTACATTAAACTAAGAACCCATTCCTTTCCCTGTCTTTAAAAATATGGGAGAAATTTACTGCCAGACTCTTTCAAAGTAGGGAAAAATCATTCTGTATAAATTATTCTTATTATCATATTTTTAATAATATAATATAAAATTATTTTATAGCACTTCATGTCATAATTTGATATTGTTAAATGATAAATACTTTATTTCTCTTAACAATATTATTGTGTATTTATATGTTATAATTAATATAAAACTTATATTTTAATGTATAATATTGTTTTGGTATTTTAATGGTATAAGTTTTAAAACTTAAATTTAATAAAAATTAAATATAAAATATTACATTAATATATTGTTATATCATTGTTCTATGAAACTGACATAAATATTCTTATGTTTCCACACAACCTGCTGTGAACATAACTGTCTGAACATGGGATGGTTGTGGGAAAGGTGCTGCAAGATTATTTCTCCAATGAGACAGCATTCCTTTATAGTTGCCTGTATTAATTATCTAAAAGAGAATTTGAACCATGGCTTTTATTTTTTATATTCTTTTAGTTGTAACTGGACACAATAACTTTATTTTATCTTTTTATTTATTTTTATGTGGTGCTCAGTATTGAACCAAGGGAATCAAACGTGGTAGATAAGCATTCTACCACTGAACTACAATCTCAGCCCCTGAACCATGGCTTTTTGAGAACACTTAACACTTAGTAGAATCAATGAATCTGTTGCCATAATTCCCTTACTCTATTCTCTCTAATTAATATCAGCACTCTTGCCCTTTAAATATAACTCCCATTTCATTTTTAATATTTTTTTTGTTTTAATTAGTTATATGTGATAGTAGAATGCACTTATGCACTTTCATACATCGTACATAGATGACATATAATTTCTAATTTTTCTGACTGTATATGTTGCAGAATCATGTTGGTCATGTAGTCTTATGCATACATACAGTAATGTCTGTTTCATTCTACTGTATTTCCTATCTTCACATCCCCTCTCCTTTTCTTCCATCACTTTCCTCTACCTAATCTAAAGTAATGCTATTCTTTCCTAGAGCCCTCAGGGCCTTATTGTGAACTAGCATTTGCATATTAGAGAAAAAATTTGGCCTTTGGTTTTGTGAGATTGGCTTATTTCATTTAGCATGATATTCTCCAACTCCGACCAATTACTGGCAAATGCCATAATTTCACTCTTTTTTAAACCTGAATAATATTGCATTGAGTATAGATACCACATTTTCTATACCCATTCACCTTTTAAGGGACACCTATGTTGGTTCCATAGTCTAGCTATTGTGAATTGAGCTGCTATAAACATTGATGTGGTTGTCTCACTATAGTAATTTGATTTTAAATCCTTTGGGTATAAACCAAGGAGTGGGAGAGCTGGGTCAAATGGTGGTTCCATTCCCAATTTTCTGAGGAATCTCCTTACTGCTTTCCATAGCGGTTGCACCAATTTGCCATTCTACCAGCAATGTATGAATGAATCTCTCCCCCCACATTCTCACCGACATTTATTGTTGCCTGTATTGTTGATGATTGCCATTCTGACAGGACTAAGATGAAATCTTAGAGTAGTTTTGATTTGCATTTCTCTAATTGCTAGAGATGTGGAACACTTTTTTATATAATTGATAATCAATTATATTTCTTCTGTGAAGTGTCTGTTGAGCTCCTTAGCCCATTTATTGATTGGGTTATTTTTTTTTTTTGGTGGTAAGTTTTTTTGAGTTCTTTTATATCCTAGAGGCTAATGCTTTATCGAAGGTGTATGTTGTAAAGATTTTCTCCTAATCTGTAGGCTCTCTCCTTGCATTATTAATTGATTCTTTGCTGAGAAGAAGTTTTTAATTTGAATTCATCCCATTTATTGATTCTTGATTTTACATCCTGCACTTAGGAGTCTTATTAAGGATGTCAGATCCGGGCTGGGGATGTGACTCAAGTGTTAGCGCACTCGCCTGGCATGCATGTGGCCCCGGTTCGATCCTCAGCACCACATACCAACAAGAATGTTGTGTCTGCCGAGAACTAGAAAATAAATATTGAAAATTCTCTTTCTCTCTTCTCTCTCAAAAAAAAAAAAAAAAGGATGTCAGATCCTAGGCTGACATGGTGAAGATTTGGATCTATTTTTTCATCTATTAGGTACAGATTCTCTGTACTAGTGCCTAAGTCTTTGATCCACTTTGAGTTGATTTTTTGCAGGGTGAGAGACATAGGTTTAATTTCATTTTGCTACATATGAATTTCCAGTTTTATCAGCACCATTTGTTGAATAGGCTATCTTTTCTCCAGTGAATGTTTTTGGAACCCTTGTCTAGTATGTGATAACTGTATTTATGTGGGTTTGTCTCTATGTCCTCTATTCTGTATAATTGATTGACAAGTTTATTTTGGTGCTAATACCATGCCATTTTAAGTACTATAGCTCTGTAGTATAATGTCTGGTATTTTATGCTTCCTGCTTCACTTTATTTGCTAAGGATTGCTTTATCTATTCTGTGTCTGTCATTTTTCCAAATAAATTTTATGATTGCTTTTTCTATTTCTATGAAGAATGTCATTGGGATTTTCATAGGAATTGCATTAAATCTGTATAACACTTTTTGGTAGTATGGCCATTTTGACAATATTAATTCTGCCTATTCAGGAGCATGAGAGATCTTTCCATCTCCTGAGGTTTTCTTCAAATTCTTTCTTTAGTGTTTTGTAGTTTTCATTGTAGAGGTCTTTCACCTCTTTTATTAGATTGATTCCCAGGTATTTTATTTTTTGAGGCTATTGTGAATGGAGAAGTTTTTCTAATTTCTCCTTCAGTGAACTCATTGTTGACATATAAGAATGCATTTGATTTATGGGTGTTGATTTGATATCCTGCTACTTGGATGAATTAATTTATTAGTTCTAGAAGTTGTCTGTTGGAATTTTTTGGATCTTCTAGTTATATAATCATGTGATCAACAAATAGTTATAGTTTTTTTTTCCTACTTGTATCCCTTTAATTTATCTCTTTTGTTAATTGCTCTGGCTACACTTTCAAAGATGATGTTGAATAGAAGTGGTAAAAGAGAACATCCTTGTTCTAGTTTGTAGAAGGAATACTTTAAATTTTTCTCCATTTAGAATTATGCTGGTCTTGGGTTCAGCAAATATAGCTTTTACAATGTTGAAGTGTGTTCCTACTATCCCTAGGTTTTCTAGCATTTTGAACATGAAGTTGTGCTATATTTTGTCAAATCCTTTTTCCCATTGCATTTTTAGACAATGCTCCTGTGAAATAATGTGCATTCAATGAATGATGGGATTCTAATTGGGTAATACCCATATAAGGGTATTCCCAATGCTGATAATCTCATTTGACAGTTGATCTAGATGTCTCCTCCACTAGACTGTAAATGATGAGAGACTAAACCTATTTTCAACTCACCATTTTAGTGAAAGGGACCTAGCAACATGTCTGGACCTGGTGTTTCCTTCATATTTGTTGAACAGATAATGTTGCTTTATTTTGCCTTTAAAGAATTTCTTGAAAATTTTATCTACATTTTAGCAATAAATGTAAAATGAAAAAAAAATATCAGTAGACCCAGGTTATAGATATAAACCTCCTGTGCCCCAGCTTTCTGATTCTTACCCAGAGGATTTAAGGGTTAATCGTACATGACACTTTTACCAACTGGTTGAAATAATGTGGGGTAGGTGGGCTAAGGATTATGAAGTTAAGTATGTGCTCCTAAGAAAAGAGTCAAGTTCAGAGTGGCTGTATCCATGCTGATCACATATGCTCCCATGGTCACCCAGCTGAGAGGAAGGGGGACCAAGGCAAAATGACAAATCTCCAATGTTTTACATGAATGTATTTTAAAAAGTATATCTTTGAAAGGGGGTCTCAGTGTGTTGCTCAAACTTGCCTCCAACTCCTAAACTCAAGTGATCCTCCTGCCTCAACTTCCCAAGTAGCTGGGACTACAGGTATGTGGACCAGTGTATCCAGCTTCTCACAACTATTTTTTGAGCTCACAAGCTCTGTAAGTCCAATACAACTCAAGCAATCTATTTATAAATAATTGCTTTTCTCTTGCACTAAATGAGTTTTCAATTAAATTCAGCAACATATACAGAACACTTACAACATTAAGAACATGTTGGTTGTGCTCAGTACACAGGTGTTTTGTTCACCACTCACTGTTTTCTCTCTTGCTGCTGGGATTGAACACAGAGCCTCTTGCCTGATAGGCAAGCACTCTTCCACTGAGCTACATCTCTGCACATGCATGCGGGCGCACACACACACACACACACATACACATACACACAAAGTTTCTTCTTTCTTTTTTCTTTTGGGGGTTAAAATGGATCTCTACTCTTTGTTTTTACAATGGCTGTACAATCAATTAATCAATTAGTAATAGTATAATAATGAAAAATTAAGTTTCCATATATAAGTGTATTACTCATAGGAAAAAAAAAACACCAAAGTGGTAAGCTTCACAGCACATTACTGAACTGTTGAATATTATTTAACTTCTAGCAGCTATACAACCTCTCAAAAGTCATTAGTGCTAAGGAGAGATTACAATAAATCACTGAGTCGATCTTAAAGCAGGAGATGGAAACTTTATTCACCAGTCAGCATTCCAGATCCACCAGCTTGTGGGTCAAAAGGTAGGCTGCAAGTCTACAACCTTTGACCTCCTCCCAGGGTTTTAGTACACTTTCTTATAGTCCAAAATCATATTAACACATAAGTGGCTGTTGCTATGATCCAAAACGATAAACAAATGTCATGACATCCAAAATCATAAGCAGAAAAGGGAGTGGGCCAAAACATCCATAGGTGAGTACAATTTAAAGAATGGTTACTAACATCTACCCAATCAACCTCAGATATTGTCCAAGAAACAATGGAAACCAAAGAGAGAACACTTTTACATTGTATAAGAATTGCCATTTTGTGTTGCCAAACATGCTATGCTCAGCAACTCTTGGTGGGTACAGAGGCTGGGCTTTCCATGGGAGAAGCATTTCTTACATGAGTGGAGTATCAAGGCAAGATGGAGTTTGTTTGGTCATTGCCCAGTTAGCCTGGCTCATAATATTAGGACCCAGAGTTAAATTTTGAAGTCTCAAAATGGTCAATGGTAAATAAATGACTTAGTGCACAGTTGCCAAACAGAACTATATCTTCTTTGTCAGAAAAGTGAGGATTTTTTATGTCTTTATTATGCTTAGGTCAGTGAGGATGGGTGGAAATTACTGATGCTTATCACCAAACTAGTCAAGTATGTATGTGTGTGTGTGCAAGGGATTACATAAAAAATTTCTATGAAGCCACTCCCATACCTGTACTTTAGGTACAGGAATGTCTGATTAACTTTAAAAAGACAAAAGTAAAACAGAAATTAAAACACCAGTGTCTGATCTCAGTTCAGACCACACCTCGTTCCTGTCCTGTCACCACAGACACTTCACCAGCTAGGTAATGAAGCTGCAAAGCAAACAATCTTGTTTTAACTGTGCCCTACAGTTGTGCAAGGACTCTGACCCAGGAATAAGATTTAGGGTATAGACTCAAGGTTATAAACATGAATTGTGAGCATGTATGTTGGAACATTTTACCTCCTTTGGGAGTGTGGCCATTATTGGGTGTTGGTTGAGGTGGCCTCATGGGTTCTTCCACAGTATTTCTGTATAAGTGACCAGACTGTATTGGCGCATGTGGGCTTTTAATCTGAGAGCGCAGGCTTTTTTTTTTTAATTTTTATTGTTGGTTTTTCAAAACATTACATAGTTCTTGACATATCATATTTCAAACATTTGATTCAAGTGGGTTATGAACTCCCATTTTTATCCTGTATACAGATTTCAGAATCACATCGGTTACAAATCCACTGGCTTTTGACCTTAGACCCACCTGTTTAACCTGAAATCTGCCTAGGCCCCTATTGATAGTATGGTAACTGCACCCTATTGGTTCTCGCTACAGTGCGGTTTTTTTCCAATCTTGGGGTGGGGACTGGTTCACGACCCTTAGCCTCTCACTCCCCCTTGGAGATGACAGGCTGGTCCTGCCTGTCTCCCATGTACCCTTGTCGCAGGGAGCAAAACATGTACCCCTATCCCCTTATGTAACCTGTTGGCAGTGTGACTACTTTGTTTGAAGTGCATACAAAAAGGGCCTATGGAAATGATAGTGAGGAGGGGCTAAAATGGAACTGGCTAGGGGCTGAGGCTGAAGCTGGCTAATGGCTATGGCTGCCTCTGAATAAAGGATGACCAATATTCCTACCATGTCTTACATCTTCTTCTAACTGCTAAATCTGTTTCCTGGGTCTGAGCCCCCACATAATAATTGGCAGGATGTTCCATAGGTGAGAGATGATTTAACCTTTGTGGACAGGAGGGACCTGTGGCTAATGAGCACCATGTAGCACTCAGTTGCCAAGGTCCTATTAGCACAAATTCCTGTGTAGAGTTGGGATATGGTGAATAGGTCCCTTGTGAGCATAGAGAAGGCTTCTGATTACCCTGCAGTGAATGTGGTCCTGCTGGAGCAGACTGAACTGAGCAGTGGTGCCCAGGTGCCAGCCCATGGCCAAGGACAAAGGTGGCAGTGGTGGTGCCAGTGAGACAGATTAATAGCCTGAGGAGCTACATGCACAGCTGCTGGGGCCATGGGGTAAATGTGTCTTATAGCTCTGAGAGCAAACACTGATGCAGCTTTACCAGAGACTGCCAAGAAGAAGAAATCACAACATAAGGAAGAAGCCTTGAGAACCAGAGTATGGTTGGCAGAAGAGGATCTGCATACCTTGAAAATACCCCTCAGCCTCCCCCATCATGCTGATGGAGTCCCAGTAGGAGGAGGAAGGTTAACACCTGCAAGCCCAGCCAGTGGTCAAAGAGAAAAATAAAACAGTGCAGCTGATGGCTCTGATGGGCAGCTGCCAGCAGGGCTGGCCCAGTAGTCAAGTTCAAGTTGAGCTGGCCCAAGTAGTCAAGTGGAGATGGTGGACTTGGGAAAAGCCCCTGGTCAATTTGTTATTATGCCTGTGAGATTTAAAGGTGCTGCTGGCCGACAAGGGCAAGACACCCCATGTGCTACATGTTATGGATCCTTCACAAACTTCAGATTTAGATGTACTGGAGGCCACCACGAGCCAGGAGAGCACTGTATACTAGAACCTGGAAGGCACCAGAGAACCCAAATTTGCCAGGAGCCAGCCAGTGCCAAAAGAGCCCAAGTGTATTAGGATCTGGCATGAGCCAAGAAAGAGAGAGGTGCTAGGGCCTATTACCTATGTAGGTGAACCAGAAACAAGCCCATACCTCAGAAGTAAGGCATCCATACACTTCAGTGTTTGTTAAACTAACGATTCCAGTCATGGACAATTGCCTGTGTGGCTGGCAGTGGCTCTGAAGTCAGAAACAGGCACTGTCTGGTTTGATATAGGTGTAAGACAAGGAAGCCAGTGAGCTGAGCTAAATGGTGAAAGCAAATGAAGCGTTCCCCATAGTGATATGTACTGATAGTTGTGCTGTGTATTAGGTAAAAGTTCTGTGTCAAGAGCCTTGGGAGCTAAGCCACCAAGAAGAGGTCACTGTGGGGCACATTATGGGTCATGCCCCCCATGACTAGCTCAGGAAATGATGAAGCAGATGCTTTGGCTAGGGTGTAGTAGTTAGAGTGAATGCCTCCCACCAACTTGGTGGCTTAGTTGCATCGCTGCCTTCAATACGCAGGTATGAAGATGATGTGGAATGTAGTCAAAGAGTGGGGTATGCCTTTAAAATGAGGTGCCCTGGTAGAGGCTTACCAGGCATGTGTGGTTTAAGCTCAAGAGTGTACACACTCACTATGCTTTGGATTTCCAGATTGCTAGGTATTTTGGAGAAACATCATTTTAACACAATGGTATGTTGACAATCACCCTGTATTGTTCACCTTGGCAGCAGTGAATATGACCACAGGTATGTTGTTTGCCTGACCCAGTTTTCAAGCAAGTCAGTGCACTATGATTTGCAAACTGTGTTATCAGCCTTGTATAACCAGCACATCACAATAGAAAGTGACTAAGGTACACATTTTACAGGTCAGGATGTATAGTGATGGGCAACTCAGATTCAATGGAAGCTGTAGGTTCCATGTCACCCACAGGCTGCAGGAACGATAGAGAGATATAATGGGTTGCTTAAGCAAGAACTTAGGTCTGCAGACAACACACCTTCCACAAAGGGGGTGGGCACAGTGCCTATGGTTAGCTGTGAAAGCTCTGAATGAGAGTCCCCAGTGAGGAGGAACAGCTATGTGAAAGCTTTGCTGTGTCACACAGCAACACCAAAATGCATCCAGGTAACAACAAAGGATGTTGAACTTAAGACTGGGTTTGGGAAATGAGGGAATGTTCTTTTGCCTGCTCCCACTGGAATAACTAGGGGGCAGATTGTTGATTGGACATTACTCTGGACAGAAAAGTTCTCCCACCTTCACTGGGTAGCCCTGTTAGCCCCAGAGGGAACATGTTTGAAGTGTGATTTCCTTGTAATGCCATAGATAACAAATGAAGCCCCTCCCCCTGGATGACTTGTTCCAGGTATCAGAGATGGGACACAAATTTTAAAGTGCATATTTGTTATTTCCATTTGACCAATTATGAGTTCCCTGGTGCTGATGCACACTGAGCTTGCTGGGGTACAGGACCAAGCTGTACAAGTGTGATATCACCATAAGGGAAACTGCCATAGCCAGCCACTGTGCTTTCCCAGGACTCAAAGCTGGCATGGATTTTCCCAGATGCATGTGCTTTACCTGTGCTAATGCTTGTAACTGCTTTGTTCTTTCATCTGTAGGTGTATCCTCACCAACACCACTGTGAACTGTAAACACGTATACCAGAGATTCCTTCTGGGTATGAACTGAAATGCTTGTAAGCTTTGCTGAACAGCCCTGATGAATCAAGTCTATTCCTGAACAATTGAACATGGCTGGAAAGACTTTAATTGTCATCTCAGAATGGGATGAAATTGGCAATTACTTTTAGTAATCATAAAGGATGGGGCTTGTCTTTAAGTTGTATTTTGTTGCAGGTCATGTTGTTTTGAATACAGGGTTCTGCTCTCCTTGCAAAGGGATCATTACAGAAGACTTCAGATGTGTAGATTATACATTAAGGTATCCTAAAAAGGTAGATTTTGAGGGCAAGCCAGAAATGACTATATTTAGGCTGCCTCACTGAGAATTCTGGTGGGCTATGTTATGTGATTAGTCAAGGTCAGAAACACTGTGATTCAGCATATAGACTCAAGGTCATAAACATGAACTTGAAAGCATCCCTCACCCACCCCATGTAACCTGTTGGCAGTGTACCTTCTTTGTTTCGACTGCATATAAAAGAGGCCTATGGAAATGGGTGTGAGGAGGGGCTAAAATGGAACTGGCTAGGGGCTGAAGCTGAAGGGTCGGGGAGACAGGCTTATTGCTATGGCTGCCTCTGAATAAAAGATGGCCCATATTTCTACCATGCCTTGCATTTCTTCTATTTACTGAATCCTGAATCTGAGCTTGGTGGGATATAGAACCAAGCTGTACAAGTGTGATTTCACCATTCAGGGAAACTGCCACAGGTGATCACTGTGTTTTCCCAGGATGCAAACCTGGCAAGTAATTTCAGAGCCTCTGTTCAACACCTGGTATAATTAAAACCAGGTTAGCACACTTATACTAGGACCTGGATATCTCTGAAATAGAATTAATACACACAGGTAAGAATCAAGGCCTGATGTATTCTCTACTCTCTGTGAATAGATGGCATGAAAAAGTTTCAAATGATATTTAAGGCAGGAATGAGCTCAAGAAAATCTTTCTCATTAAGATAAGGTGGCATGGAAGATTTCTAAAAGCCCATTTTTCTGAAGATGAGAAGATTCAGACACCTGAGCCCTGGGTCAAACTCTTGATGTGTGTGACTTTGCTGACCTGGCTCATATTCCCTCTGAGGCACTGCATGGAGAGAAGGCCTTGAGGACAATTACTTGAGTAGGGTAAAAAGTTAAGATTGGAATAAAGAACATGCATTGCCTTAATTATATATAATTGAGGGTAGGTTCATGTTTTTAACAATTTTCTTTTATTATAAACAAAGTTACAATAAAGACTTGAACATGTATTTTCAAGCTACTGTGTGAGCGTGACTCTAGATGAATAGACTTGCTGAGTAGAAGGAAGGGCACAGGTAGTTAGTAAAAGTCTCTCAAATCATAGCCAAAAATTTCTCACAAATTCATATTCCAGAATATGTGCAAGTTTTCTACACCTTATATAACAATAATTATTTTTCTACTTGAATTACACGACTAGGCAAAAGTACAAGACTAAAGCCAAAAAACGTTTATTGTGTAAATTATCTGCATAATTGAAATCAATATTAAGATGTTTCAAGGCTTGATTGTATCTGTATATGGCTCATTTTAGATATTTTAGATTTTTTTATCCATACTGCTTTCAAAAGCTGTTAAAAATGTAGTACTATTAGGGACTATGCCCATTAAATTAAACTTAATCAGAAATTAAGCAAAACTTGTAGACAAAAATATGCATGTTAACTAAAAAAATATGGTATATTATATAGATTAAACTTCAGAGTGAGATCAGCATAACAATGATTTTCCAAATTCTTTGAAGAAATATAAATTTAAGGCTCTTCTGGAAGAAGTTATCCTTGGATTCTTTATATAAAATAAATATACAGTTTTTATATATTATGGTTTCAAATTTTATTTTACCTCAGTAATATTACTAAATTGTTTTATTCCTTTAAGCCCAGGTAGATTTTTGTAAGCTACCTGTTACACAATAACAATGCTAGCATTTCTCAGAATTTAACAATATTTAAAAACAAAACAAAACAAAAAACAACAGGTATGGGCAGGAGGAGTGAGCATAAAGTTTATTATAGGACAGATAAATCTTGCTTCAGAGACTACTTTGAGGCTGGAGAAATAAGAAGAAAGCAATTTTTAATAATATGACTTTCAATATAACAATTATGCACATCTTTATGAGAAAAGATATAAAAATTGTCAGATGCTTACTCAGATAATGAAAATATTGAATGTGAGACAAGTAAGAATGTTAGAAGCTATTCCATGTGCAAAAGACAAAAAATAAGGAAGGATGCCAGTGGATGATAGAACTAAAGCTAGTATACTCAGTGTATGTCTACACCATGCAAATGATTCTTAATGTGTAAGTCAGAGATGTTATATAGACTCAGGAAATGATAAAAATCTGATGCTTTCACCTACATAAATCTCAAGCAGATATGGTGGTACAGGAGGTTAAGGCAGAAGAATCTCAAGTTCATGCCAGCCTTAGCAAATTAAAGAGGCCATAAGCAACTTACCAAGACTTTGTCTCAAAATAAAAATAATAATAATAATAATAAAAAGGACTGGTAATGTGGCTCAGTATTTAAAGGACCCTGGGTTCAATCTCTGGTACCAAAAAAAAAAAAAAGAAAAAAAAACAATTCAGCAGTATGTTCCTTTGGCAACCTCAGATATTATGATGACCATAAACTGCTCCTGCAAGTTTCCAACCTCTCCCTGGAGAGGTTGTTCCCACAAAAACATTGACCCAGAGCCCCTCTGCAGAACTAACTGGATGCCTTTGCTCTAGCTCTAGGCTAGCAAGAGAGCAGGGAAAAGGCCTAGAGATATTGTCTTGCCTCTTTTCAGCCAGTTTTGTCTTACAGTGTTCTTGCACATGAGGAGAAAGTCTGAGTTCAGTTTCAGGATTCTAAGTAAGTATATACTATAATAAAAAAAAAACATATTTCTACTGACAGTGGCTCAAGTACCTAAGAAGAAGAGTTGTCACCTTGCTTTGATTGTTTAAATAATCTAGTCAAGAGCAATGAGTTGCTCTTTTCTAAACTGATAGAAAAGTTTTATTTTTCCATCAATTTTAGCCCAAGTAAAAATTGGCTGTGTCAACACTGTGGTGTGCATGGTCTCCAGTGGAAAACAAGTAAATCATGTAACATTAGAAGATCATCCATTAGAACCATATAACTTGGAAAACCAAAATGGAAATATCATTCTGGAATTCTGTTTTTCCAGTCTTTGAATGATTGACATGCTGCTAGCTAAGTGACTTCTTCATGGCTATGCATATAACTTTGATGACCAGATAATAAATAGCTTTTCAAGCCAGTCAGTATTCCAGGCCATGAGACATTCTTTAGGCCTTTTTCCTACTCTTCTGTAAGACTAGGGTGCTAACTCAGAATACATGTCTTTGTCATGGGTGATGCACTTTTCACTGAGGACAGCAAGAACCTTACAACTCTTATAGACCCTGTTTGTAGAAAACTGAGTACTGAGACTGGGGCTGTAGTTCAGTGGCAGAGGATTGTCTCACATATGTGAGGTACTGGATTTGATCCACAACACCACATGAAAATAAGAAAACAAAATAATAATAATAATCTTTTTAAAAGATTAAAAAAAACTTAAAAAAGAAAACTGAGTACTTATTTGGTTTTGAAAAAAACATACTGTTGATTAAACATTATTCATGTTTGGTTTGAAACTAAGCATGTGGTATGGAAAAGATATCTTGGAGCATAATTAGGTTCTAAAAAATCCTCTTAGAATTCCAAAGTAAAAGGTGAATTCTTTACTTTGGATTAGTGGCAGGAACCTTCAAACAGTGCCATAATTAATGACCTGATTATGATTCCTGAAACATATTTAATATAAACTTTATTAATATATGATGGTATCCCAGCTCTGAGCTTATCGAAATCTCAAAAATGAGGTATAAGGAAGAATCCCCCTTGAAAGAATTAAAAACACATAGGATTTAGTACAAGATTTGGTTCAGTAGATATTTTTGAGTGAGTGAATATTTTAGCAAATGAATAAACACATGGACAGATAAATGGATAGATTAGTATATAATTCTTTATTAGCTAGACAAGATACTAGACTCCTCAATTTATAAAAATGAAATTCTATGAAGTTGAGCCCTTTTAACATTGTCCCTTAGCCATTTAAGAACTAAAGCAGTTGTATCACTGTCAGAAGTTTCTGAGTCATAATCCTCTTGACTCAGTTATGCTGAGTAAGGTGGTTTCCTACTGCAAGTAGATCGGTCTGAAATTTATTCTAACCCTGACTTTCTGCAATCATTCCTTGTGACATATTTTACTTCAGAATGTTTTAGTGCAGATAGCTTACATTATTTGAGAGTATGGCCTCATTAGGAAACTGTTAATGTCTTATTCTTGGAAGTGGGAGACTCAGTCCTCATTGCCCAAGGATGGGGTAGGTTTCTGAAAACAAAATATTAGATCAGACACTTGGGAAAGAGTTTCAGGGTGCATCTTTATCCACTGAATGAGTAAAAGTTTCCATGAAACTTTGGTCAAATGTGGCCTTTCTAAGATCATCCACTCTGGAGTCAGTTCTCTTTGAATCCCAGCTCTAATGCTTGCTTTGATAAGCCACTTAAAACTCCATTGCTCACTGTTTAATCTGTAATCATGGGGTAATAAAGGAACCTTAATCATAGGTTTTTAATCAAGATTAAATGCTTAAACATGTCAAAAGCCCAAGAATTGTGCTTGCACATATTGAACATTATTTTTATTGTTGTTTCTTCTAAGAAAATAAACCACCCAGGTCCTACATCCTCTTAATGGGCATTTGCTTTGTGCCCTAGAGGGTTTGAACGGACTCAATAATGCTGTTTCATTCCAGGACATTTGGGAGGAAGTTAGGGTTAGTTAGGGCTATTGTTGGTGACCAAGAAACTGAGAAAACTTACTGTAACACTTGATGGATTATGTCAGGTCTTACCTGTTCCCTTATGCCTCTCCTTACAGCTGAATCCTGTCAAGAGGCTCTGTATTATTCCAGGACTGATGCTGATCCTGGGAAAAAGGAACTTGACCAGCTCCTGTCTGACATGCTATTCTTGAATAAGACATCTCACAAATAACCTGTCCTGACTATCCACACTTGTGCTCTGTTCCCCATGTCTGTGATCTTCCCAGAGTGTGGGTTATTCCATCCCAGCTCCTGCTTTACCTTGTTTCTATTTCCCACTCCTACTCCAAAACCTCCTAAATACCTATTGGGTCACTAGGTCTCCACTAGTTGTGACTGATTCCCAAAACTCCTCCTTCCTCCATGCCTAAAACTCTGAGCACTTTGCTCATAGGTTGTAATGTCACTGTGACCATCCTGTCCTTTGTACATTTTCCTATTCTTATAAGCCTGCCTACTCTGCCTCATCGGTGGACTATCTTGTCTGCCTATGACATTGGACTTTATTTTGGTGTTTAAAGCAGAGTGTCTTTTTTTTACCTCCAGCTGCTTCCTGATGCTGTTGTTTCATTTAAGTGGGTAGAGATGCTATGTGTTAACCAAAACTCATTTCTTCTGCTTTGTGAGGGTAGAGTTAGACTACATGTTCTAACTTCCCTTACAGTTAGATTTGGTCTTGTCACTGAAATCCATCTAAAGGAATGTGGGCAGAAATGATGTCCTTCCTTTGTTTGACCCCACACCCTCTCTCTCTTCCCCTATGGATTGTCTAGATACAGGGTTCTAATAGAGGGCTCCAAGGCCATACAAGAAGACAGAGGCAGGATGCAAGGAGCCTGGTTCTCTGAATGATGGCAGAAAAAACTGCCTACTTACTCTCTAGGAATTTCCACACTGATCTTTATGTGAATGAGAAAAAACCTTTTATTTTGCTAAGTAACTTTTAATATTTTTAAATATTCTATATAATTGAATGTTACCCTATTTTATATTGTGGGCCTTTCTGAATCCAATTATCAGCTATTGTCCAGGTTTCCTGTCTACTTTTGCTATAACTCTCCAGGCAGACCTTACTCGATTCTCTTCCAAAGTAAAATACTTCAAAGGCACATCTTTAATTTCATGATCCTCAAGCTTTAACTGACATGGGTGTATTCAACTTTTCCATACCCCTTAAATAATCTTATAATCATGAATCTTAGACCCCTTTTGAAACCTTCAGGTGATCTCCCAAAAAACAAAAAAGAAAAGAAAACGAAGCCCATAAACACAAACACATGTTTAAATTGCCTGAGAGTTCAGAGATCCCTGAAGTTCACAGAGCCCATGCTCCAGGTGTAAACAATGACAAAAGTCAGTTTTATACCAGTTCTCTCACACTGGTTGCCCTATGGTCAGAATTAGGTAAAAGCATTTGAGAGTCAGAGCCTTGCTAAATTGCCCAGGCTGGGCTTGAACTTGCTATCCTCCTGCCTTGACCTCCAGAGTCACTATTACTACAGATGTGCATCCTCATGCCCAGCTCATGTATCTATTTCATTAGTGAGGTTGAATCTTTAAAGGCTGATAATCAGTCACTTAAATTTTCCCCCTTTCTGAATTGATAAATCAATATCAATAATTTTACATCAATGAATCTATATAAATAATCCAATATCGATGAAGTGCTATCAATGAATCCACATTATGAATCTAAACCAATGAATCCATATTAGTGAATTTAAATCAATGACTTGAAATATATGAATTCACATTGATGGATCTAATTGATGAATTGATATCAATGAATTTAAGTCAATGAATCAATATCTGTCAATTGACATTGATTAACCTTTATTGATGAATCTACATCAATAAAATATCAATGAATCTATTTTGATTAATAGAAATCAATGAATCTGTATCTATGAAATATCAATGAATCTATTTAAACTAAGATATATCAAGTGTATATCAATCTATATTAATAAATTGATATTGGTTAATATGTATCAAAATTTATACGTTAAAATGATATCAATGAATCTATATTTATGAATTGATGTCATTATATTTTTATTTATTTTATTTAATTTATTTATTTATTTATGTGGTGCTTAGGATCAAACCCAGTGCCTCACACATGATCAATGTATTTTTACATATTATATATATATATATATATATATATATATAGAGAGAGAGAGAGAGAGAGAGAGAGAGAGAGAGAGAGTATAACCTCTTATTCTTCTGGTTGTACATGAAGTAGAATTACATTGGTCATGTAATGACATATGCACATAGGATAGTAATGTCCAATTCATTCTACTATATTTCCTATTTCTATTTCCCCTCCCTTCCTTTCATTGCCTTTGTCTAATCTGAATTACTTCTATCCCCCTCCTTATTGAGAGTTCATTAGCATATCAGAGAAAACATTCAGCCTTTGATTTTTTGAGATTTGCTTATTTCATTTAGCATGATATTTTCCATCTCTATCCTATTATTGAAAGATTCTAAAATTTCATTCTTCTTTAAGGGTGAGTAACATTCCATTTTTAATATATATATGACATTTTCTTTATCTATTCATCTGTTGAAGGGCACTTAGGTTGGCTTCAAAGTTTAGCTATTGTGAATTGAGCTGCTATAAACATTGATGTGGCTGCATCACTGTAGTATGCTGATTTAATGTCCTTTTTATATAAATCAAGGAGTGTGATAAATGAATCAAATGGTTGTTCCATTCCAAGTTTTCTGAAGAAATCTCCATACTGATTTCCATAGTGGTTGTACCAATTTGCAGTCTCACCAGCAATTGTGAGTGTATCATTTCCCCCACATCCTGGTCAACATTTATTGTTGCTAGTATTTTTAAAAATATTTATTTTTAGGTATAGGTGGATACAATATTTTTATTTTATTTTTATGTGGTACTGAGGATCGTACCCACTGCCTCATGCATGGTAGGTGAGTGCTCTACCTCTGAGCCACAGCCTCAGCTCCTATTGCTAGTATTTTTGATAATTACCATTCTGATTGGGGTGCAATATCTCAGTGTAGTTTTGATTTGTATTTGTCTAATTCTTAGAGATGTTTAACATTTTTTCATGCATATGTTTTTTGCACTTCTTCTTTTGATAAGTGTCATTTAGTTCTACCCATTTATTAATTGGGTCTTTTGTTTTTTGCTATTAAGTGGTTTTTTTTCTATATTCTGGATATTACCATCCTACCTGAAGAGCAGAAAGTGAAGATTTCTTCCATTCTTTTGGCTCTTTCTTAATGATTTTGTTCCTTTACTGTGCAGAATCATATATATTTGTAGTTGGACACAATATCTTTATTTTATTTATTTATTTTTATGTGGTGCTGAAGATTGAACCCAGAGCCTTGCACGTGCTAGGCAAGCAATTTACAGCTGAGAAACAGCCCCAGCCCTGTGCAGAAGCTTTTTAATTTGATACCATCCACCTGTTGAATTTTATTTCTAGACCTTCTAGGAGTCTTGTTAAGAAAGTTGCATCCTGTGTTGACATATTGGAGTGTTGGGCCTACATTTTCCTCTTGCAGTTGCAATATTTCTGTTCTAATTCCCAGGTGTTTGATTCAATTTGAGTTTTTTGCAGGGTAAGAGGAGTTAAATTTCATTGTACTATATACATGGATTTTCAGTTTTCCCAGCATCATTTGTTGAAGGGGCTGTCTTTTATCCAATGTGTGTTTTTGGAACCTTTGTCTAGAAACAGATTACTGTGGGTTTCTGTCTGTGTTTTCTATTGTATCTCACTGGTCTTCATGCCTATTTTTGTGCCAGTACCATGTTGTTTTTACTTTTATAGCCCTTTAGTATGATTTTAGATTCAATATTGTGATGCTCCCAACATTGCCCTTTTTGCTCAGGATTTCTTTTGCTATTCTGGTTTTCTTGTTTTTCCAAGTGAATTTTAGAACAGATATTTCTAATTCTTTGAGCCTGAATTATGCTTTTGGTAGGATGAACATTTTGATCATGTTATTCTGCCTATCTTTCCATATTCTAAGGTCTTTTTCAATTTTTTTCTTCAGTGTTTGGGAGTTTTCATTATAGAGGTCCTTCATATACTTCATTAGATTAAATCCCAAATATTTGTGAGTGATACAATGGGAAAGTTTTCTTATTTTTGGGGGCTTATTTATTACAGCAGTATATGAAAGTGATTGATTTATGTTGTTCTTGTATCCTGATACTTTACTAAATTGATCATTCTAGATATCTTTTTGTAGAATATTTTGGGTCTTCTAAATATACAATCATGTCATCAGCAAACAGACTATTTGATTTCTTCTTTTCCTATTATTTTTCTCTTAATTTTTTTCCCTTGCCTAATTGCTCTGGATAGAGTTTCAAGCACTAAGTTGAATAGTACTGGTCAGATTGGGCATTCTTTCTTGTTTCTGTTTTTACAGGAAATGCTTTCAGTTTTTCTCCATTTAGTATGATGTTGGTCTTGGATTGTCATATGTAGGCTTTAGAATTTTGAGGTAATTTCCTTATATTCCTAGTTTTCTAACGTTTTAAACATAAATGGTAGATGTACTTTTTCAAACACTTTTTCTGGATCTATTAAGAAAATCATGTGATTTTTGTTCATACTTTATTTATGTAGTAAATTACAATTACTGATTTGTATATGTTGAACCAACCTTGCATCTCTAGACTGAAACCCACTTGATCATAATGCACTAACATTTAAAAAAATATTTCTGTTGGGGGCAAGGTTGTGAATCAGAGGTAGAGCACTTGCCTAGCATGCAAGATGCACTGGGTTTGATCCTTAGCTTCAAATAAAAATAAGTATAATAAAGGCATTCTGTTCATATACAAAAATAACAACAACAAATTTTAATTTCTTAGTTGCAAATGGACACAATACAATGATTTTATTTATTTTTATGTGATGCTAAGGATCAAACCCAGTGCCTCACAAATGCTAGACAAATATTATGTCACTGAGCTACAGCCCCAGCCATGCGTTAATATTTTGATGTGTTTTTGTATGCAGTCTGCCAATATTATATTAAGAATTTTTGCATCTATGTTCATCAAAGGCATTTACTTCAAATTTCCTTCCCTTGCTATATTTTTGCCTGGTTTTGGTATCAGCATGATATTAGCTTTATAGAAAGAGTTGGCACTGTTCTCTTCTTTTATACTTCATGGGAAAATGTGAGAAGAATTTTTTTTTTTTTACATTGATAGAGCTCAGTTAAGAATCTATCTAGTCCTGAACTTTTGTTGCAAGGTTTTTGACAGCTGCTTCAATTTTATTACTTGATATCAAACTGTTTATATTTCCTATATCTTATTTGTGTATGCCATATGTCTATAAGAAATTGTTAATATCTCCAATATTTTCTAGATTATTGGCATATCAATTTTATAGTTTCTTAAGATTGCTTGGATTTTAGTCATGTCTGTGGTGATATTTTCTCTTCCAACTTATTAAAATTTTTTTTTCTTCTCTTTATTCTGGTTATTTAGTCTTAGTGTTTATAAGTCTTGTGTATTTTTTAAAAGACAGTTTTATTAATTTTATTCTCAATTTTATCAATTTTGGCTCTAATTTTAATTATTTCTCTTCTTCAAATGGTTTTAGTTTTGGTATTTTTTTTAAGATCTCAAGCAGTAATGTTAGGTTATTGATTTTCATAGTTCTATCTTTTTTATGTTGGAGCAGAGTGCTACAAATTTTCCTTTTAAAACTTTTTATGTCCCAAGTATCTTGTTATGTCCTACCACAAGTCTCATTTGTTTGTAAGAATTTTTATTTGTTCCATTATTTTTTCTTTATTTATTATTCAAAGGTGAATTTATCTTCAAGTATTAGAGAGGCTTTTATTTTTCATCTTGTCATGGATTTCTAATTTATTGCATGTAATCTGACAGTTTGCAAGAAATTCTCTTCAGTTTTATATTTGTTATAGTTTGATTTGGATGTAAAATGTGATTAAATATTTCATGTCCTATTGATAAAGTGAATTTGATCATTGATGAATTAAATATTCTACAGATATCTGTTAGGTCTATTTGATTCAGAGTGTTTTTTAGTTCTGTACAATCTTCACTAGGTTTATGTCAGTATAGTCAAACTAGTGGTGAGAGAGTTGTGCTAACTTCACCTAGTATTATTGAATTGTGGTCTATTTGATTCTTAATATCAAGAAGAGTTTTTTATGTACATAGATGCACTATTGAGGCATAAATATTTATAATTGGTATATGTTGTTTTTGGATGATGTCCTCAACCAATATGAGGTAATTTTCTTTGTCTCTTCTAAAGAATTTTGACTTGTATTCCATTTGGTTCTTTTTCAGATCTCCATCTCTATTGTATTGATCTGACTCTTTCGGTGTTTTTTAATTTTACTCCTTACATCTTCTTTTATCTCATTGAACAAATTTAATTATAAAATTCTTAATATTTTTCTCTAAAATTTTCTCAACCATTGTTCATTGGAGTCAGTTGCTGAAGTGCTATAGACCATTTGAAGTCTTCTTCATATTTCTTTCATATCTACCCTATTGAGATAGTTATTGCTTCTTCAATTAAGGAAAGGATGACTTTGTAAGCTTTCTCTTAAGTGCCCTGGGTTGGACAAATAACTCAATACTGATACCTGAATTCAATGTGTGGTGTTTATTATCCTCTATATGTGTAATATGAATTGTAATGCATTCTGTTTTCATGTGTAACAAATTAAAAATCATTTGAGGAAACATTGAACCCTATTTACTACAGTTACTGTGAATCAAGCCATGTACTATTTATCCTTAATAAAAGTGAAAAACTTGTTGATATTGTTCTTCAATGTTATGTTATCCAGGTATAATATAGAGTTCTGAGACAGATTGAAAGATTAGTTATTAAATATAATAAATTGCTAAAACATTAAACAAGGACTGAAAAGGACAAAAAGAAGAATTGGGTAAAAGAAAGAAAAGAAGAAAGTAAAGATGGAAAGAAATAATATACACCAAGATGAAGGAGAAAAAAAGAAGAGATGTACTTATACTAGCAGCACATAATATAATGTAAGAGGGAGACTAGGAGTTAAGAGGAGCAAGTATAATCTAAGAGTGGGAAAATAAAGAGATGAAGAATTATTCCAATTAAAGTTTTAGAACATTAGAGTACATTCAAATGTATTGAAGTTATAATGTTCACTAGTAGGGTAACAAATAACAATGAAGAAGAGAAATAATATACATGATCAAATTTGACTTTAGATTTCCTACAAACATTGCTTTTAAAAAATATTTTTAGTTGTAGATAGACACATACTTTTATTTATTTATTATGTGTAATTTTTGTGTTTATTTTTAATATGTAATTCATCACATCAATCAACTTAAATATAACTATGCTAAGCCCCAGGCCAACATCATTCTAAATGGAGAAAAATTGAAAAAATTCCCTCTAAAAACTGGAAAAGACAGGGATGCCACTTCGATTAAACATAGTTCTTTCAACACTTTGATTTAACACAGTTCTTAGATGTGCCCAGAGTTATTAGATGAAATAAATTAAAGGGATATGGATAGGTAAATAAGAACTCAAATTAGCACTTTTTGCTAATGATATGATTCTATACCTATACCAAAAAAATTCCACAAAAAACTTTTAGAACTAGTAAATAAATTTAGCAAAGTAACGAAATCAACACCCATAAATCAAAGGCATTTCTATATATCAGTGACAAATCCTCTTTATGAAAACTACCCATTTACAATAGCATCAAAAAATAAATAAAATACTTGGGAATCAATGAAAGAGGTAAAAGACCTCTACACTAAAAACCCAGAATGCTAAAGAAAGAAATTAGAGAAGACCTTAGAGGATGGAAAGATCTACCTTGTTCTTGGACAGACAGAATTAAAATTGTCAAAGTGACCATACTACCAAAAACACTATACAGATTTAATGCATTTCCAATCAAAATCCGTATATTATTCCTTATAGAAGTAGAAAAACCATTTATGAAATTTATATAGAAAATTAAGAGATCCAGAGTAGTTAAAACAACTCTTAGCAAGAAAAATGAAGCAGGTGGCATCACTATACCAACCCTTAAACTATACTATGACCATTAGTAACAAAAAATAGCATAGTATTGCCACCAAAATAGACTTATAGACCAATGGTAGCAAAGTCTCTTCTTCCATGCCAGTCCACAATGCATGGGTTCTAAGAGGAGTGGCTATCAGAGAAGAGGGTTCTATGTTCATCCTGCTATGCTGAGATAAAATAGCAGTGTTTGACAGAGAATTTACCTCTAATAAAATATAATATTGTGAGAGCAGAAACCTGAAATTGATCAAAAGTTTGGAATGAATTGACACAGCGATGTAAACATAATGAATAAAACAAAGAAGAATAAAAGAAACAAAATGTCACTTAAAAATTAAACATTAATATAAGGAATGAAATCACAATTACAAAATAATGTTTTGTGCCATACAAATCATGCCAAAAATTTAATAAAGAACTCCAAGAAAAGATGGAAGATCAATGTAAAAAAAATTTCAGAGTTTGGAGCTCTGATACTAAACAAGTGCATAACTGAATAAATAGCCTAATTAAAATTTGAAAGAAATAGAAGGAAGCCCTTTTCCCCTTTACCCTATCTAGAGGGGAAAATGAGAGGGAGAGGAAGGGAGGGGGCATAGGGATATGAAAGATAGTGGAATGCAATGGTCATCATAACCTTAAGTACATGTAAGAAGGATGTGACTCTACTTTGTTTACAACCAGAGATACAAAAAATTGTACTTTATATGTGTAATATGAATTGTAATGCATTCTGATTTCAAATATAACAAATTAAATTAAAAATAATTTTTTACAAATAGAAGGGAGCATAAAATTTAATATTTGGTAAATAAAGTTATATAAAATGAAGAAAAGAAAGAAAAATATAACTCAAAGAATCCCCCCCCCCAGAGATTAAACTCAGGGTGCACTGAAACACATTCCAACATTTTTAATATTTTATTTAGAGACAGGGTCTCAGTAAGTTGCTTAGAGCCTCCGTAAGGTGCTGAGGCTGGCTTTCAACTTGTTATTGAGTTTAATACTCAAATGTAACCATGCTCAACATGAGTTAGATGTTATCAAAAAGAAATATTATATCTATCCCTACCTATAAATAGAAGGCAAAATGGATAGATGAATCAGACTCATTCAATTGTATAATTAAATATGCTTCTTTAATGCATATCAATTATATATCAATAAAGTTATTAAATGCATGTTGAGAAAAAGAGATGATGGAAAGTGAAATAGAATTTATTTTCTAAAACTGAATGATAATATTTTAAATTACAAATTGAATTTAATAATTCTTGAATTTATTGGAAAAACTGAAACTGGAAGGAATCTAAAAATAAACACTAGTGTATTTATATTTAAAATTCTCCATGGGCTGGGGATGTAGCTCAAGTGGTAGCATGCTTGCCTGGCATGCGTGCGGCCCGGGTTCAATCCTCAACACCACATACAAATAAAGATGTTGTGTCTGCTGAAAACTAAATAAATAATTAAATAATCTCTCTCTCTCACTCTCTCTCTCTCTCTCTCTCTCTCTCTCTCTCTCAAAAAAAAATAAAATAAAATTCTCCATGTATTTAAGATAAAAAGTTTTAAGGTATTGAAAAGGGTGTGGTTTTACATCATTCAAGGAAGCATAAATTTATTCCTGAGATTTGCAATGAATATATTAACATATCTTAATCTCCTCCTCTGTGCACACCTCCAGGTTTTTGTAGCTATTTTCATTTTCTAAAACCTTTGAAAATTTATTTTTTTCTCTATTCATAATTTCCATACTCTCCTCTCATTTTTAATATATAAAGTATTTAATGATCATTCCAGTTCTTTACTATACTTATATAGTAGACTTTCTAAGTCATTTCTTAGTTTACTGAATTTCACGATCAAGTTGATTATTTTGGATGCATTTTCAAATACAGTTCATAGACACTAAAGTATTGATAATTGTGTTAGCTCTTAAAATCTTATGATTATCCATGTATGGCCTTTGGGTTGGAAAAAACACTGGGAACCCAGTATTATGTGAGATCAGATATACATATATACATTTCTCCAAATTTCTGACACTTTGTTTTTAAAGAGAGAGTGAGAGAAGAGAGGAAGAAAGAGAGAGAATTTTAATATTTATTTTTTAGTTTTTGGTGGACACAATATCTTTGTTTGTATATGGTGCTGAGGATCGAACCCGGGCTGCACACATGCCAGGCAAGTGCGCTACCGCTTGAGTCACATCCCCAGCTGAAAATTTCTGACACTTTTAAGCTGAACAAGTGATCATACACACACACAACACAATAATATTTGATCCCAGGACTTTATGTGAGTTTTCAAGACAGGAGAAACAATGAAATAAAAGCCAAGATACATCATATAGATATAACAGGGGAATTGGCATAGTCCTGGAGTACCTTGTAAGATAGAGCAGGATGAAAGAAGAGTCTGCAGGGTCATGTATGACCAGGGCTTAAAGGACCTGAAGTTGGAATACTATTCCTAGAAAACTGTATAATGTAATTGGATACATCAACTCCCACACTGTCCCATTTCTACCTGTATTCCATGATAATTCTAGTCCAAGTTCACTTGTCTTCTAGCACTGAAAGTTTAATTCACATTCTTTCTTGACATTTCCATTTATTTTTTAGTTGGCTATATTACAAAGTTAAGTTTTTAACCTATTTTAATCAGAAAAATAATTATTCTTTGTTCCATCCATGACTTGTGTTTTTATTTTTTATTTTTTTATTTTTTGGTCAGACAAAATGGTGCATGTTGGTAACTCCAGGAGACTAAGGGAGGAAGATCACAAGTTCAAATCCAGACTCAGCAATTTAGCAAGGCCCTAAGCAATTTTGCAAGAATCTCTCTCTAAATAAAATATAAAATGTGTTGAGGATGTGGCTCAGTGTTTAAGTTTCCTTGGGTTCAATTCTTAATACAAAAAAAAATAGAGAAAGTTTTCTTTAAATTAATTATATTTTTGTTTCTTTTTATCACCTTACTTTATGTAAGTTTAGTTACCAAATATTAGACTTTATGCTCCCTTCTATCTTTTAGATTCTAATTAGGTTTTATATTCAGTTAGGGACTTGTATAGCATCTCTGTTTTCCAGAGCTCAAAACTCTCTATGTTCTTTTATTTACATTGACCTCTTACCTGTCTTGGAATTTTTTAATTAAATAGTTTGCCTAAGTTTATAGCATGAAAAAAAATTGTAATTGTCATTTTATTCCTCTTGTTAACTTTTAGTTTTCAAATGCATTTTGTTTTTTTTTGTATTCTGCTTTGTTTTATTCAATATGTTTATATCTTTGCTGTGTCACTCATTACAAACTTTTATTAATTTTTCAGTTTTCATTTTCAAACTACTATATTTGAATATAGGGAATTCTCTCTGAAATCCTGTGATTTTATTTTGGTAATGCAGGATAAAGTAAAAAAAAACTCTCTTTCATTTGTTGCCCTGGAAATTTCCACCTCCTAATCCATGAAACCTATGAATATGTGACCTTGCATGGTAAAAGAGACTTTACAGATAAGATGAAGTCATAAATTTTAAGAGAAGATTTTCCTAGATCATCTGGGTACAGCCAGGGCCATCGCAATGTCCTTTATGAAAGGCAGCTAAGCAGGTACAATCAGAATGGACCTGTAACCAGGTAAGCAGATATTAGACTAATGCCTGTTGAAGAACAAGAACAAGAGCTAAGTATTGCAGGCAGCTTTCAAACCTGTGGGGGTGGGGAATGAAAAGCTTTTCAAGTTTAGACACCAGATAGGAGCAGCCCTGCTCAAACCTTGATTTTAGGCCTCAAGTCCCATACTGGGCTTTTGACCACAGGACTAGAAGATGACATGTTTATATTTTAAGTGATAAAATTTTGGTAAATTTCTATGAAAGCATTAGAAAACTGATACAATTAGAATAACCATTTTCTATGAATCTGGGGGTGGGGTATGGTCAGATGAGATATTTTCAGACTCACACCCGCATTCCAGCATGCCTGTCACCTTGGTTTCTAAAGATTGTATTTATGAGACACAGCCTTTACTTTCCTGAGATCATGCTAAGCCTGACCCTCTTATGTACTGCCATATTTACACCTCTGGGGAGATTAAGCAGTTCAGTGGAGTCCAAAAGATACAAAGGATTTACTTTGTTTAATTCATGTCAGTTCTATTTTTGGTATCAAGTGCAAAGTATGAAAGTTCAACTTAATGATAGCGTTTCCACTGTTATGCTCAAATTCAGGATCCCCCAAAGACCACCAGAGACCCAAGATCAATGTAAGCAGCAAAGAGGGGTTTATTGTGAGGTAGCTCGGTCCTCCACATGCACACACAGCAACTGGTGATGCTGAGAGGCCCCTAGCCAAGGGTTTGCAGCAGTTTTATACATTCTTTGGAGAAGGCAGGGACCCCCACATACATCATAGCATCTCTTAACAAATCATCGCACATGGTGGGAAAATCAAATAACAACTCTAAAACATGATTAGCACATTCACTGGCGGGAACAAGTTGGGTAAGGGTGATTGGTCAGTACAAAAGGGGTATTCATTTGAACTGATTGGTTTAAGCCAAGAGGGGTGTACGTGCTGAATTACATGGTTTCCCAACATGTTTTCAACCACCATAAACTACTGAGAGGGTCATCTGGCATCCCAGGTATTTCCCTGTCTCATGCTGATTGGTGGCTTCCATGGGGTTGCTATAAATCCCCACCTAGCCTGACTGAGTCAGGGACATCTGGCCAGCAGATCTCTCTTGTTATTTGTAGATAAACAACTTAATAGGGTGGGAATATGCCTAGGAGTGCTCTGTGGGTTTTTCCAAGGACAAAGGTGATGTCCCTTCCTTGGGCAGGCTTTGCTCTGAGCTAGAGGCTGGTTTTTCACCACTATATAAAGTGTATCACATTAGCTGATGAGCTTTATCAATGCTGTAGTACTATGAATATTGACTGGGTTATTCGACTTTGTGATGTCATCAATAGGTCACAATACATAGTTGAGGCCTTAGTGATAGCTGGTCTCATAACAACCCAGATGTTGTATTGGGCTCTCCTCAGTACATATTTTTAGTGAACACATAGCATCACTCCATTTTTTTTTCCTTTAGGTATGGATTTCATTCTTAGTCATCATCAGCTAAATTTTGGAGAATTGAGCTTGTGAAAGAAATTTACCTGATCTGAGTAAACTTCCAAAGAATTGAACCATGAAAAGAAGGCAAAAGAGGTAACATCTAGAAAGATATTCATTCCCTAGCCTGCTAATAAGTCAAGCGGTATGAGTTGGCATATTCTCTGGACCTATGATAATCAGAAAAACATTTTTAATCAGTAGAAATGGAGGAGATGAGAGAGGAATTAAAAGACAAAGAAGAGACTGAAAGAGGAAAGAAAGGAGAAAACAGTATTATTCTACTGCCTGAGATTATCCTGAGGGCCAATTTAAAAAAAAAATTTAAAATTTTTTAGTTGTTGATAGACCTTTATTTTATTTATTTATATGTGGTGCTGAGAATTGAATCCAGTGCCTCATACATGCTAGACAAGTGCACTACCACTGAGCTACAACCCCAGGCCAGGGCCAATGTTTTTGATAGTAAAAGAACATTCAATGATCCCGATTTTGTGGCTTTGGATCCAGGTCACCTAACCAAAGTCAGAGTGTATCTGTCAATATTCTTATGTTAGACTCTTCCTAATTAAACTGAGGGAAAATAATGTTATATATTTTTAATAGTAATTTTTCCTTTTAGTCTTCACTAAAAGTGGCTCATATGAATGAAGAAATTCCTGAAAGAAATTTAAACAATTTAAAACTGGCCATGCAGGGATGTATATGAAATTATATAGACTTTATATACTCAGGAGTAAAAATTGTTTTGTCTCAGACTCTAAGATAGAAACCTGGATAATCTATGTGAAATGTAAAGGAAAAAAAGGAGTAACACACAAACACTGTTTGGCTCTGATGGATAAATTGAGATGTGATTTGGCTTTTTAAGGGAAATGAGATAAAGATGATAAATGTACAGATTAAGTTTAAACAAATCATGCTTAAGTGATAGTATTATTCTTCAGTGGTGGTAGGAGACAGATTGGAGCCAATCACAACATTCAAAATTGTAGCACATATTTTCTGAAAACAATCTGATATTTCCTACAAAAACTTTTGAGGATGATCTGATATTTTCAATGATATTTTGGACTTGTGTATTTTCTAATGGTCACTTGTAGAGGCATGGAGAGCAAAGCTGACTTTGGCACCTTCAATAAAATCAATACATATTCAAGATGCTCAAGATGCTACTGAGTATAAACTGAGACATGCCTATTCACATCCATGTGGATACAAACACATAAAACACATAAGTAGGCAGGAAAAAGATAAATATTTGCATCTACCACAATTGCCCACCTATTTTATACCTAGTGAGATTATTTGCACCTACAAAAGAAATGTACACAATGACTTCATAGCAGCAGCTGAGACAATAGTCACTAACAGGAATCTCTTAAGTCAAAATTTAAACATAAAAACAGGTAGAAATGGTTCATGATTCATAGACTGGAATGGAAAAAACTTTGTATTCAGGAGCATTGAACTATGTTGGCAATCTTGAGTTAAAACATTCCAGAAAGCTAGAAAAAAATAGCATGGAAAAAAATGAAATTTTTTGTATGCACATTCCTGGCAGTGGCACATATTACTTCCACTCATTTTTAGTTATAGAAAGCTTAATCATATGATTAGAGCTAACTTCAAGGCAGCTTGATGAATATAATAGAGTAGTATGCCTAGGATGAAATAATATAGCTGGCAGTCTCTGTTCCATTCACAAATAACATCTTGTGCAAATAAAATAAACTGACAGTGCATTGACACTGAAAGGAAAGCGAGGAACCGGGGGACAGGCTATTGAGAAATGAAAGACGCAGATCAGGTGGAGATACACACAGAGTTTATTTGTCAGAGCTGACAAAGTTCATCTCTCCATAGAGGGAGATAGCCAACACAGGCTTGGGGTTAGAGACTTTTATGGGGATGGCTCAGGGGTTAGAGCCAGGTGAGTCCTAATGTGGGCAGTTAAGTGTGGGGTTGGTATGAGGGAGTGGTGAGCCTTTCTCAGAAAGGCCTTTGGGTGGAAAGTGAAAATTTTTCTTCAGATGGCAGCTGTCACTTAAGATGGCCACAGAGATTCTAAGCAAGAACCTTACATTCCCGACTTTTCTGTTTGTTATTGGGTCCCTTAAGGGACAGGGTCATAGATCAACCTTCTACAGCTTCTTCCTGCTGGAAAGGGGCAGCATATGGACCCTTGTTAGGGTTTCAGGGTGTCATTAAGGCAATGGTAATGGTCAGATGGTGCTGGGCAATGCTGCACTGGACAGCTCAATTTTTTTGAGGGGTTAAAAGTCTTGTAACAGAAGCTGGTTCATGGTTTGGTTAGAGATCCTTTGAACCTGGTCTTGAATAAATCTAATGATGCAGGGGGCAAGCATTGGTAAATGACAAAAAGAGAGGTTAGGAAGGAAGTGCCCACTGGAGAAGGGGGTTACTTAGCTTCCATCCTTCAGTTCCAATGGCAGTGGGAAGGTTGAAGTCCTGAAGGAGATCAGCGATAAAAGGGGCATTAATAATTGAAGTACCCTTGGTGATAAGGAATCCATGCTCCTTTCAAATAGCAATGTTGGAGAGGAGTTTGTGGAAAGTGGACTTAGAGTGAGTGTAGACAATAAGGAAGGCTCCCTTTGCCAAAGTGAAGGTTCTGATGAGGGCAACAAGTTCAGCCTGCTGACTGGATGTATTATTGGGAAGGGGAGCTGCTTCCACAAACAACCAAGGTTAGAGAGACTGTAGCACACCCTGCCCAAGGGACTTCCTCCTGAAGAAAGGAGAAGCCATCTGTGAACCACGTGTATGTTGCCAGGAGCAAGAGAACTCTCTGAACCTGGGAGAAATGTGTAAAAAACTCCTCCAGAGTTTCAATGCATGAAAGGGTAAGAGGAGAAAAAATAGAAAGAGTCCTGAGAAGTGAGGAAAGAGAGCAGCAGATTTTAAAGATGAACACATGTGGAAAGTAATACTGGGATCTTCCACTAGGGAAACTTGTAGAGATAAAATGCAACAGGGTGTGAGACATGTAAACCCTTGTAGGTGAGCAGTCCCTTTTGGCAATGGGGAAACAGGATGGTGAGTGAGACCCCAAAGGTGAGTTTCTTTCACTTGTTAATGAGAGGCTGTAGTCTACCTTGGTAGGCAAGGGTAAAGTTAAATGCTTTTTTCCCTATAGGCCTCCTATTGAGCCTACTGAGTCTGTCCTTTGTATTTCAATATTAGCTTCAGTGTGGCCCTGGCCAGGGATATTGTGCCTAGGGCTTTACAATGTAGGTGAATTCTAGATCCTTTGTTTGTCTAGAAATGGGATCTCTGGAGGAATCCAGAGTTTGAGTGGCAGGTAGAAGCTGAGAAAGGAATTAAGGGGAGCAAAGAAAGGCTTTGAATGGAGAAAGGAGAAAGCCTAAACAGAAGGGATTTTCTTTCGTTTTTCTGAGTGCTAGCAAAAGTTACAAAGATTGGAAGGTTGAATTGGTCAATAGACCTTTAGATCAGGAGCCAAATGGAGTGGGACTAGGTGGGCAAGAAAGTAGCCATGAATCAGGTGGGATTTGAGAGTTCCCCATTGTTGGGTGTATGTGGGAGGCTCTTTGCTGAAGTTAATGTTCCTTCTATCGAAAATATCACAGAATCCCTTACCCCTCACCCTTCTCTCTAAAGGAATTCAAGCCAAAGAGCATGCCAAATTCAATGGTTTTTTCAACCAGTCCCCTCAAGACCCAGTGTCTGGGACTGAGAGAGGGAGTCACATGCTACTTCCCTAGTCCTGGGCTTTGCCTGTAGAGAGTCTTGGTTGCCTGGTCAGGGCTTTTATGAGCTCTGCTGAGCAGCTAAAAACAAATACCAAAGAGTAAACTAGCCAAGGGGAAGGTGAAAGGTGAGTGACTCACCTGAGATTCAATCAAGTGATTTTATTGGGGGGCTGCCTGAAGGGGAAGAAAAGGAGAGGTAGAGAGCAGAGAGGAGGAGGGCACATAGAAAGAGAGCAGAAGAAGAGAGTGAAGAGAAAGAGAAAGGGAGTAGAGGGAGAATAGAAGGAAGAGGAAGAGAGCAGAGTGTGAGGGCAGAGTGTGTGCTTGCAATCTTCAGCTTAAGAAGGATTGCATAGGTGATGTGGCACATGCCATTTGGTAATGTGACTCAGGAATAGCAAGTGGACACTGTGTCCTGTGGAGATTGGTCAAGAAAACTTTTGAATTTGGCATTCTTCAGCTTGTTGTGCCCTTCGGATAGGAGAGGGAAGAGTAAGGGATTCTGTGATGTTCTTGCAAGATGGAAAACTAACTTCACTGGGGAGTCTCCCACATACCCAACAGAAGGGATGGGCGAGAACCTTGGTGCTGAGCCAAGAGCTAAGTTCTAGAGAGAAATCTTGTACCCAAATGAGGCTGAGTGCGGGTGAAGAAAAACAGTGCTAGGTGAATGGAAGATGGGTAATTGTCCTGGGCCCTCAGGCCAGGATCCCAAAGCAGCTCATATTCCCAGAGGGGAGAGCAAGACTGATGGGAGAATGTGATCAAAGCTGTTTTGCAAAATGTTTGAAGATGAAGGTGAATGGCCTTGTGGTGTGAGACAATACAAAACTTGAATCATCCCAGATAAGTAGGGACCACCTCAGAAGGGGGTAATGGGAAGTTACTGGCAGACAGAATAGGGGATGGTCCTAAGGTAAGGGTGAGGATAAGGGGAGCAGCAGGCAAGTCTGGATGGAGGTATATATGAGGAGAGAAGGAAAGCATAGCTTTCAACTTTTTGAGGATGTCCCTACCCATAAGGGGAACATGGCACTGTGGAATGACCAAAAGGCATGGGTGAAAACTAGAGAGCCAAAGGCACAAACAAAGTTAGATGTTTACAAAGGCTGTATGGCTGGGGGCCTCTATGGACTTGGGGACAGTCAATGGCCCAGGGTCCCTTCTTGATGGTGTTTAGGACAAGGGCCTGGAAGCTTGCAAGGGTTAGGATATGCACAAGCCCAGTGACCCATCTGACCACATTTAAAAAAGGGTCCCGGCAGTCCTAAGGGACTCTTCAGTGAGCCAGTAAATACAGAGACAGATGCTGAGGCTGGATGGCTTAAGGGAGCATCTGATATTTTTGCTTCCTGGCCTTCTCATCTCTCCTGTAATAAACATTAACGTCCACTCCGAAAACTTCAGCTTTGGGAGTTACAGACCCCTTCTTTTGGCACCTTAGTTTGGCCTTAATATTGGGGACACTCTGGGAGAAAAAGTAGGTCATTAGTAGTTGTCTTCCATTTGGAGTCTCAGGGGCCAGATTAGTATATTGAAATAAAGTCTTCATCAGGTTACCTAAAAATGTTGAAGTGTTTTCATTTTTATCTTGGATGACTTCCTGGAGCTTTTCATAATTGATAGCCTTATGTGCTGCCTTTGTAAGTCCTTCCATGAAGCAAGAAATGCATTGGGTTTTTTACTAGTTAATACTCCAAACTATAATTCCAGTTAGGGTTTCAATCAGGTTTGGCTTCAGAGAGATCTCTTGTACTTCATCAGTATAATTTCTAGCTTTCTCCAAAACTTGCCTGTGCTCCTCTGACAGGAGGGTGTTAGACAAGATCATAAGGGCATATAATGTGGTGGGACTTGAAGTATAGGACCTAAGCCACTTTTCTATCTGTGGAAGATTTGACAAAGAGAAAGGTACAAAGCCAGATTAAACCATTGATCCCAGGCACCTTGAGAGGGACACAGAGATATGGGTGGAGTAGCAGCAGCCTGTGAACATGGGGCAGGAGAAAAGAAGGGCAGAGGGCCTGCCACAGTCCGGCCGCAGCAAAATAATCAGGGGTTGAGGAGCAACTTGTGTACATTGATACATCAGAGTGGGAGCTGTTTTTTATAGGACAGAAGGGGTATATATACATTCCACTCAGCTTATCTTAATTAACATAAACTAGATACATAAGTCAACAAATAAGGAATCTCCACACTTAATGGCTCGCTGGCATTACTTCACAAACCACTCCCTCTGGCAAAATGCCAGGCGCCATCTTGACTTGTTTACAAACTGTAACATTTCCCCCTTTTATTTAATTTAAATAAGGACCATAATGGTTTTTACACAAACACCATAAATAACCTGCTACAAACAGAAAGGGGGGATACAAAATGTTAAAATACCAAGCCAATTGATGGCTCCATGCAAGAAGCCCTTGAAAAAATTATACCAGCAATGACACTAAGCAAAGATACAGTTTGTTGTCTCAGTCCAAGTAAAGCAGTGTCTCAATAGATTAACTCACAGTCCAGTTAAATCACACTCCAGGTAAGTTTACAGTTCAGGTAAGTTCTATAGGCAGCTATCCTAAATCACAGTCCAGGTAAGTTGTGCGAGCAGCTAGCTTGATCCGAAGTCTCATCTGGTTCTCAGCAACACTGGAAATTCTTCCACCCTTGTCCTCACCAGCACTGGGACAAAGGCAGGATCTCCGGCAATGCTAGCTAAAGAAAATCCTGTAGCATTCCACTAAGAAAACAACCTTCTGGTAGAGAATAGGACAGACAGCAGAATACATTAGATACTAGAAAGGCAATATGTCAATCAATGAAAGGGTAACTGATGTGATACAGCAATTTGTATACGGGGTAAAGTTGGGAGTTCATAACCCACTTGAATCAAACTGTGAAAGATGATGTATTAAGAACTGTGTAATGTTTTGAATGACCAACAATAAAAAAAAAAGAAAACAACCTTCTGAACAATTTAGTACATTATCTCAAGATTTTTTTACATTTGAAATAAGCCTTAAATAGTGCTCATTATTCATTGGCTTCCAGGTGTGGGAGAACCACTGTAGTTACTGGCCTTGGAAATGATCAAACTTCAGGGACATGGGCCATATTCCACCTGCAGCATCCAAGGAAGCCCCAGATGGCCCTGGGGAGAGTCCAGGGAGTGTCCCGGACTCAAACTGCCACTGGGCACAGGGAGCAAGAGCCTGTGAGACCATGCCTCCAGGTCAGGTTTGGATTTGGGCTCTCAAAGTGGCATCCTGCTCCCCGGGCGGGGGGCGGGGAAGAGCCTGCTGCCTCCGCTTGGAAAGTCCTTGCTGCCCCATGGCCGGGTCGTGCATGTGGCAGTCACCACACGGATTCACACACCCTCCGGTAATGAAAAGTATTCAGTAATAGCCTTTTGCTCCAACTTTTTTTCTGATAATCCTTCTTCTTCTGAACTTTCTTTTTTTTTTTCTGATGAGAGTTCCTGGGCTTCCATCAATACATGCCCTAACTATTCTTGGTTCCACTGGGGTGCCTTCTTCCCTTAGTAATTTACTTCTCACCCTTTCCATATTTTCATTACAAAGACAATACAATACACTGAGACAAAACAAGACACAAACATACTGTATAAATCTTCTCCATTTTCGCAAAATGGCCATTTTTTCTCTCACCCTATCTGCCTAGGGATGAGCAGATTTGCTCCCATCCTATCTATGGATGGCAGATATTGTTTTCGTCACTTACCCCCGAGTGTCCTGGGGCTCCCTGTATGGGCCACCATCTGCCGCAGTCCGGCTGCAGCAAAATAATCGGGGGCTGAGGAGCAACTTGTGTACATTGATACAGCAGGAGTAGGAGCCATGTATTGTAGGACAGGAGGGGTATATATACATTCCACACAGCTTACGTTAATTAACATAAACTAGATACAGCAGTCAACCAATAAGGAATCTCCACACTTAATGGCTTGCTGGCGTTACTTCACAAACCACTCCCCCTGGCAAAATGCCAGGCTCTATCTTGACTTGTTTACAAACCCTAACAAGGGGCCAAAGGGACAGTTTCTGTGGCAGCTTCATTAGAATGAAAGGGGATATGAGAGCTAAGAGGACTTGTGTGGGAGATCAAGAGTTGGCTTAGAAGAGAGGAGAAGATCTCAACATATGATATCACTTTCCATTTTCCCAGTGCTCACAATAGTTAAAAAGATCCCTAATAATACTGGGATCTAGAGTGCCAATAAATGGCCATGCATAGTTGTTATCCAAAGGATATTGAGACCAGGTCTTATTGCACAAATGGATACGTTTTTTGTTGGTTAGGTCCAGGAAAAGAGAACCAGTAAGCCAGGAGGAAACGTAGAGGATGAGAGGGAATGGATAAGGAACTGCCCATGGTGAGATGTAGAAGGGTGAGGATAGAGGTGGGGCATCCCCCAGTCTCCAGTATCACCAAGTCCAGAGGATGGTTATGCTCTGGGGGTCAACATCCTTCTGAGTAAGCATTGGAGGCTCTTGGGCACCCATCCAGGACTACATAGGGACAGTAGCCATAGGGGACAGAAGTCCACTAGATGTTGGTCATGGTTCTTTTCCTTGCAGATATTAGAGAGCAAACAAAGGCAGATGTGGTCCCAAATGTGGGGGACACCTACCATTCAATATGTCCACATCCTTAACTCTACTGCATTTAAAGTGAACTGTGCATTGGCAGTGTGGCCTTAGACCTTAGGCCAGACTATAAAATCTGTTTCCTCCTGTGATCAAAGTCCTACAACTAACCAGCAGCTGGGAATCCTGAAGGATGAACTCAGTCTTGATTCAAAGCCAAAATACCTTCACCAGATCATAACACTCTTGCAACATTCCTTATATTCTCTTCATACTTGAAAAATAATAATTACTTTTAAATATCAGGATTTATGATGCATGTACATAAATTTTTAAAACATGTATTACATATTAAAATACAGAAATAACCTTTTCATACATCTGAGTCATCTTAGGGCTCCCATTCCAAGATCCAGAGAATCAGAGTTCAGTTAACATCATTGGCAAACACCAGCTAGAATTCATCTCAACCCCCCTTTAAACATAAAAAAAAAGATTGATCCTGGTATACTTTAGTTTCGAAAGAGTTTATCAATATAGAACATGCTTCTCTAGAGGGATGTAATGGACCACCAAGTTCCATGTTTTTAAGCACAGATGAACACAGGCTATAGAGGCATGTAGCAGAAAACTTCTTTATTTGTGGAATGGAGTAAAAGGAGGTGAAAAAGGGACATATTTGCAGTACCATGAATCATTGAAGAATTGAAATCTCAAGTTTAGACAAGGAAGAGGTGATGTACGTGGGCAGGTGAATGACAGGAATGCTTATTATGACAAAGTTTTAAGCTTCTGAAAGAAAATTGGTATAGGTGTCAGATAATGTTTAAGCAGAATCTACACAGTAACTTCTAAGATGTGGAAGTTACTGTGTAGATTTCAGCTGTGAAGCCAAAGCAACTACTTATATCAATACCTTCCATTAAGCCATTACCCACCTAGATTCTCTAAAAAACACCACATTTTAGACATGAGAAAAGACAGACTTCTAGATATCAATGACTTCTTAGCAGCATGTGTCAGAATTGAGAATTTCTCACAGACAGAACTGTATGAAATTCCTCCTAGAAGCTCCCAGAAGTCTGGTTTGCTCCTGCTAAGAACTATCAGTGTGGAGAAATATTTTTATTCCCCACTTTAAAGAGAGAGCCTAGGGCTGGGGATGTGGCTCAAGTGGTAGCGTGCTTGCCTAGCATGCGTGTGGCCTGGGTTCGATCCTCAGCACCACATACAAAGATGTGTCCACTGATAACTAACAAAAATATATTAAAAAATTCTCTCTCTCTCTCTTAAAAAAAAGAGATAGAGAGAGCCTAGATAAGACACCCCAGGAGGTCCCTTTGTATTGAGACAAAATTATTTGTCCTTTGATGTTATAGAAAGTCTTCAGAACCTAAGCTAGGTCAACCTAGGTTCCTCATAGGAGCAAATGCTTGGAGAATACAAGGAGCAAGAGAGCATATCACAGGGCCCAGAATCTGAGTATGATTCAGGGAAGAAAAAAATCTAAATGGTTCATAATCAACTGAAAGGTAACTCAAGCTTGTCAGTTGGGAAATTGAAAAAAAAATGGCACAAGGTGATTATATTTGCCACATGAACAAGACATTAACCCAATCAAAATTATTTTTTTTTAATGCCAACACCCAGGGGATTGTGGCTGCAGAGAAACAGCTACCATCAGAGATTTCTGGTGGAAATGCAACTTTAACAGCACTATGTGATATAATCTGACTATAACTATTATAATATTACATATGTATATCCCTTTGCTCCATATTCTTTTTCCCAGGAGCCTGTCTTCAGAAGAAGAAGACTATTTTATGGTATGGGCTGCCTTGTGTCCTCTCCCTAATTGCATATGTTGTTGATCTAGATACTCAGTACCTCAGACTGTGACTCCATTTGAATATAGGTTTTTTAAAAACAGGATTAATGTTAATCTAATTAATTTATGTGAGATCTAATCTAGTTAAGTTTTTCTTCTTATAAGAAGTAGCAATAAAGATAAGAGAAGCACAGAAAAATGACACTCAAACATAAAGAAGAAAGCAATCTACATGCCAAAGAGTGGGCCACAAAGGAAATCATTCCAGCAAGCACTGTGATATATAGTCTCTAGAATTAGGACTAACAAATTTTTGTCCTTAAACCCCCTTTGTGGCTTTGATTTATGACAGCCCATTACAGTGAGGCAGCTCACTAGGACATACATTTTGTATCTCTGAAGAATGGCTAAATGAAAGTGCAATTGAATCACATCATTCTACCAGCATTATGCACAAATGCTGCAAGAAATGGCATTTGTTACTGGAATAGCATAAAAAAATATGAGAACACAGCATGTTACACGGTGGACCCATAGTGATTTGTTTTATGATATGGTACATTTTCAAAAATATGTAGAAGAGTTTGTGTAACTATCACTCTCTCTCTCTCTCTCTCTCTCTCTCTCTCTCTCTCTCTCTCTCTCTCTCTGGTAAATACTTTCCTGGTATTGAAGTCTTATAAAAGTACTAAAAATACACTGGAGTTGACTGCTACATAGGCTACCTGGGACAGTTATCCAAAACAAATATAATAGCAACAGTGAAGAAATATGCCTTACCCATTTAAATTGAAAACCATGCAAGAATATATTCTCTATTCTTTCTAGAAGTATGTGATCTGGAGATTTTCACCTATTACATTGCCAGAGGAGTAATAGAGTCTAGATTTCTTTGGGAATAGGAATATAGATCATTCAGAGGTAAAGAGTTAGGACAGAGTTTAGAGAAGTTCCCAAACTTGATATCTGTCCTGGCCCCATTCTGGATATCTCAAGTTTCTACTTATAGAGTTCCTTCTGGAGACTCTTCTTACTTAAAAACAGAGATATCATTATTGGTTGTGTTGTGTACTTGATCTCTCCCCATTGAGGCAGATTTAATAAATAATCCCTGATGATCTACTTGGAACTCTGCAGAGAGATTATCTGACATGTGGGACAATCTTTAATGCTGTCTATCCCAGCTGACTCCCATTGAAAACTTTTAGTCCCAGATCAAATATACATATATGTGTATATAGAACTACATCCAGTGATGACACCAGATTATAGAATGAGGTCTTTGAATAAATATCTGAGTATAAAAACTATTATCCAACATTTACATATCTACCCTGACAGCCATGTCCAGTGGTGCAAACATAACAACTGTGTCACAATTTCAACATGGAATAACCTGTTCTAGTCATTCATTGCAGATTCTCTGGAAATTTTTGTGCTACAAACTTGGAAAGTTTGGAATCATCAAGAAAACATTTTGCTCTTTAAAGCATCTCCCTTCACATGAACCAGACAAGATACTACTTCTATATTGTGTATGTCTGGTTACCAGAGTTCTATGTTCTGTCAGGTTCTAATAGTAAGAAATTGAGGTCACCTCTTCAATTCCTTGAACCTCTTCTGAAGTAAGTCTACCCCAAAGTGCCTTTCAGCCCCTGGGATTTGTATTTTCAAGTGGCTATACAACCAAAAGCACTATACTGATTTAATGCAATTCCTATTAAAGTTTCAATGATGTTCTTTATAGAAATAAAAAATCAGTCATGATGCTTATTTGGAAAAATCAGAAGCCATGAAGAGCCAAAGCAAGTGACAAAAGTCAAGAAGGAGGCATGATTATATTAGACCTTAAATTATAGGTTAGAGTTATAGAAACAAAAATGGCATGGTATTGGTACAACAATAGACATGGAGACCAGTCAAACAGAATAGAAGAATAAAAATAAAATATAAACCAAGGCCTAGGCTTGGCCTCCCATTCCACTGCCCTTCTTCATGATTGAAGTCTGTGCTTCTAGATGCAGTCACCCTGACCCTATGTGTAAAGTTTATCTTCATGTTTTTGGTACATAAAGTGCTGAAATACTTACCACGGTTTGATAGGGCAAGATTGTGCTGTGTGTCTAGCACTAACATACTGCAAAGCGCTAACCTGCTCCTATCATCTTCTTCATGCATTTCTTTTCAATATATAAAAATACTTTCCATGTCACAAAAGGGATGCTACCATGAGTTCCATTGATACATACCACAAATTTCTTAGGAAAGGAGCACCTTGATTTGGAGATAAAATATTGTTAGTCTAAAATCAATCTGATCCCACACAACTTAGCTTAAAAGCAAGCCTTAAAGGATTAAATGAATTTGAAAAAAAATTAACGCCAGCAAGCCAATCAGAATCACTTTGAATTTCTCAGCACAAACTCTAGAATGCAGGATGACTTTGAATGATGTGTTCAAGAACTGAAAGAAAATAATTGTCTACAAAATTTGAGATATACAGCAAAGATATACTTCAATATCAATGCAGAAATAAAATCCTTCCAAGATGAGAAGAAACTAAAAGAATATATGACTACTAAAGTGGCAATACAGAAGATAGTTAAAGAAAAACTTCATATAGCCACGAAAAAAAAAAAAAACAGAGATCACAAATAAACAAATCCCATTTGAAGGTTAGCTAAGCAAATGTTGACAAGCAAAACCAAGTTAAACATTAGAAATAAATAAAAATAGTAGAAAGTAATACATAATAAACCACTCTCTATAAACCTCTCACATTAAAAGACAAAAGCTGGCAGAATGGATTTAAACTGAACCAATGATATGTTGTTTGCCAAAAATTCACACTATAGGCAGACAGTCACAGGCTGAAATTAAATAATAGAAATTGATGTACTGTATGAATGGAGGCCCAAAAGAGATAGGAGTACCCACTCTAATATCTGACAAAGCAGATTTCAACCAACAAATAATAAGAGACAAAGGTTAATTCACACTGGTAAAGGGAACAATAAAACAAGCAGATATAAAAATTAGAAATGTTTATACATCAAATGTGGGTTCAACTAATTACATAAAAGAAAAGAGAAACTACACAGATAGACATCTCAGATAGACCCCAGTACAATAAAGTCAAGATTTCAACACACCCCTCTCACCATTAGATAGGTCATCTTGACATGAACTTGGTAAAGACTCTTTGGAGCTGAAATATATCATAAATCCAATGGACTTAACATAAATCTCTAAAATATTTAATCTAACAAGACCTAAATGCACTTTCTTTTCAGTGGTTCCTGAAACCTTCTCCAAAATACAACTTATTTTGGACAATAAACTAACTCTTAGGAAATACAAAAACTGATATAATTCCTTGCATTTATTAGATTATAATGAAATGAAATTAAAAATCAATGCAACAAAATCATACAAAAACTAAATAAACAGGTGGATTGAAATTTTTTTTTCCACAGGATTTCTCCCTTTTCCATTCAGGCAAAGCTCTTCTTGTGACCCCTGTCTTCCAGAAGTTTTCCATCAACCTCTTATTCTTGCAAGGCGAGGCTTATTCCAAGTTACATAGAGTTAGCTAGAAGCAGACAAGAGAGTTTAAACTTACAGTTTTGGGCCACTCTGCCTGAAATTCAGGTGAATTTTACATTTTAAAATTTATTTTCTTTCTGGACTGGTCCCAGATTCACTCCAAAACATTAACAGAGATCACTTAAAGATCTATAAGCACCCAGTGACATAAAACTCATTCCCTGAGCTGGTCTGTCTTCCACACTTACCTGGGCTCCCACAAATAACAAATGCACTATAACATCAACAATGGTTTCTATGACATACTAGACAAAATTGTATTGCAAATTGTGAATAACGTATGGTTAGGTTCACAGATATTTTCAGGTAATTTGGAACTGCTAGTATTAATTCCCTCACCATAGGCTCCTTCAAGAAACTGGTGTGACAATAATAAACTTTTCTTAAAGGGAACCATTTATGGTAGTACTTCTTAATGTCCTCATTATGCACCAGAACACAAGACGACTTGTGTGTTTCACATCATACAAGATTCCAGGGTTATGTTCATTGCATCCAGCTACACTGTCTCTTTTTCTTTCAACAATGAAAATTTTTTTCTTTTATATATACCTATAAATACACACACACACACACACACACACACACACACAGCGGGCTTGTATTTTAATTGTTTGTTTTTATGTCGTGCTGAAGATCGAATCCAGTCCCTCACACATGAGAAGCACTCTTTCATTGAGCTACAGCCCCAGCTCCTCCACAACAAAATTTCTATTTCTTTTTTACATATTAAGAGTTGAACCCAGGGGCACTTACCCACTAAGCCACATCCCCAGCTTTTTTTTATATATGTTATTTAGTGACAGGATCTCACTGAGTTACTAAGAGCCTTACTAAATTGCTGAGGATGGCTTTGAATTTGTGATCCTCCTGCCTTAGCGCCCCCCCTAGCTGCTAGGACTACAGGCATGTACACTACACCCAGCTGAAGTTTCTATTTTGATAATTAATAAGTGTCTTGACAATTTAAACATTTATTACCCAGATTTCTGTGAGTTTCCCAAATCATACAAAATCACGGGGGTAAATTCTGTTGCAGAGCAGCCTGGCAGCCTGAAACTTTCCATTTTTAAGAACATATAGTTCACTAAGATTTAGCAGGAAGAAATTTGGAGATGCAGTCCCCTATATTTTCATAGAAATGGGAGGCAGAAACTGACAGTGGAGAAGTAGCAGTTGCCCATTCTAGACTTGGAAGATAATCACTGTGCTCTGCTGCTGCAATTTATATTCAAATTAACATAGTTTATTTCCCTTTCTCTTCCCCCTTCCCTATCTCTAATCTTGGGAGAAGCAAGATTATTCTTTTTCTCATCATAGGCTGAGTTAATCACACATGCCATAGGAATTAAGTAATTAAGATGTCAGAGAAGGCACCAGAAACCCTAAGAAACAGCTCTCTCAATACTACAAGTAAATCTTTACCCCATGTAAAGGTAAAATTTCTAAGATGATTCTAAGCCGTAAAGCCTGAGTTAAAGTGTAAAAGACCAGGCATTGTAAAGTTTCTAAACTGCAAGGCCTGGGTTAAAAGTAGAAGACTAGGTATTGTTAAAATTCCTCTGCTACCCCCAGAACCTGTAATCCCTGTAGCTGTTAGGACAATACTTGAACTGCCCAGTAAATATTCTCATTGACTCCCTGGTTGTCTGATAACCTGGGACTCTGTGTAGTATGTCATGTAGTCCTTTAGGCCCTAAAACCAATCAGTTTGAATGTGTACCCCGCTTAAAAGTGACCAATCACCCCTTTCCAGCCTGTTCCTGCCAATGAATGTACTAGTCATGTCTCAGAGTTGTTGTTCAATTTTCCCGCACCTCATGATGATTTGTTCTGATGTATGCAAAGCCCCCCACCCTCCCCAAAAAGTGTACTTAAGCTCTTCTTGACCTCTGCTCTGGGCTCTAGGCCACTCTCCCTTCCTGAGTGAGCCTTGGGCCTCAGCGCACTGAATCAGGATCCAATAAACTCCCTTGTGTCTATTGCATGAAGCCAGTCTCTTGTGGTCTCTTCCTCCAACGCTTCACCGGACCCTTACACCCTGACTGGGCACACCTGGAATTTAGACATCAATAATCTCTTGAAAACTTCTCTGATCTGCTTGGCAGTCAGAATCACAGCCTTTGAGACATGAGTCCCCTTTCTTTATTCTTTTCAAGGAAAGCAATCATAGTTATTTTTCCTTTTCTCAAAGTTGTATTCTCATTATTGGATTGGCATTAGGAACAAAGACTGAGATATTGGTAACAGGGTCCCATGTCACCACATGCTCTGGCTCCCCCTACTCCAATATAATTGCATTGAAAATACCCTTTCTTGGACAGATTTAGATTTAATGATCTCTCTGGGGGAACCCAGAACCATATGACAGCTTCACTTGCAGCAACAACAGAGGAAAATTGATAAATCTGACATAAATGTATCACAAAGAAGTAATAAAACAGCAGTATTAAAATGATCAGTTTTACTGGTGCTTGAAATAACTCCAGACAAACAGGGAGGAGCACTTTCCAGGGGGAGAGGTGATTTTCTCAGTAGATGGGTGATCTAACCCTTGTGTAAATATGATTCAAAGTGCACAGTCTCAGAGCTTTTCCCCTTCCAGGTTTTTTATCCCAAATCCCAAATTTCTGAGGGCTCTTCTGGCCCACTTTTTGGGTATTGAAAACACCCTCATTAAGCTTAAAAAGGGACTAAATAAATTAGTAAAACTGTGGATGAATGTCCCCAATAAGAGAATGTCTCTTTTTTAAATGCTGAATAAATAAGGAAAGCTCAAGTAAGTTTTATCCAATGAGAAGAGGAAAATCCAAATAAAAATTTGTCATTTGTAGGCAGTCTGAGGCCATTCATAATAGCAGTAGGGAGAAATAAATGCCTAGATATAAGTATATTCCAGGGAGTTTGTTTCCTTGGTCATGGAATTCTCAGGATTTTGAGTTAATATGTGTAGATAGAGTCCTAGACTTCTACAATGCTTAGGGTTCATCTGCCTCAATGATGAGACAATGGAAATCCTCTTTCCTGTTCCCAGGTTTGTGCTATGATATGTAGTATGAATTTGCAAATCCCTATACCATGTCTTGTGTCCAAAATGAACACAATACTACTTGTTGGACAATTCTGGGTGGCTGGATTAACCTCCCTTGTGAAACTTAGAAAAGTTAAGAGGAGATCATATGTTCAAATCACAGAAGCTGAATGCTGAGGAAAGTTCCTTGCCATGTGCCTAATGCTATGTGCAGAGGGGTAATCCATACTTCATGGTTTATCCCATCAGTAGGAAATACAGAGGCAAAGGTCCTGCTACATGCCACCTGAGGCTCTTCGTGACACAAAAAAGCAGTACAATATTACTGAAAGAAATTTTCTCTCATGTTATTAATATGTCTGGACCCACGTTGAATCTGGGAGCGGAATTATGCATGCATGAACACCTGCCCCAGATTCGGAAAAACATTAGAAACATCTTGGGCACTTTGTTGCCACACAAAAGCCTTCTATAAATCTCCTTCTAGATAGAGTAATGAGAATTATTTACCACAGCTAGTGAGGCAGCAAAAGGGATGCAAAAGGCACCCATGTCTTGATGCAAGGAGAATTGAGGGGAAGCTAGTTTAAACATTTCTACAATGAAGCAGAGGACACTCGGGATGAAAATTTGTGTAATTCATAAAGTCTAAGGGTCTTCCTGGCATCACAGTGAGCAATTAATTTCATTAAGGAGGAAATACTTTCTGGTTTGGGGCAAGAATTGTCCCCAGGTTGTGCTAGGATATACAATTCACATTCTCATCTGGAACTGTTGGAAGACAAAGAAAAGCCTGAGGTAAAGTTTAACCATAGAGGAGAGGGCAATCACAATGTAAATTTTCCAATTACAGGTATCTTTACACCATTCCTGATAAGGGTGGGGGAACAAGGCTGGGAATGTAGATCAGTGTTAGAGAGCTTGACTGTATGCATGAGGTTATGGGTTTGATTCTAAGCATCACAATAAAAAAGAAACAAAGAGAACAAAGGGGAACAATTTGTGGAAAAACCAATACTATATATCTCAGGCAGTGGGTTTGCCTTGTCCATAGTCATTTTTCAGGATTTCCATAGTACATGCATGGAAAGCTGCACAATGCCCAACCATGGTCTTAGTCCTTTTCATTCCTTAGGGTTCATGAGACCCTACTTTGGATCATGAGGATTATTCTTGGCTGGTCAGATTGAGGAATAGATGGATTGTTCAGAGCTGGCTGGTGGAGCCCTAATAAAACTATGTCTGTGGGAACTTCTGGGGTAGGCAGAGTAAACAGAAGTAAAGTTTTAACTCATCATAGGGGAAGCTAACAAAATAAAAGTGACAGTGTTAGAAACCCATTTTTTCATCTTTTTCAAAATTGTGATCAAAAGACCTGAGAAGAACAATATAAAGTACAAAAAGTTTACTTGGAGCCAATGAATTCAGACTTAGTCATGGTTGATTTCAAGGCTCTGGGCTCTAGGTGAGGCACAATATTATGGTGGAATCTAATGGTGGAGGAAAGCAGCTCAGGACATGTCCACCAGGAAGAAAAAAAAAGAGATTTTCTCATCAGAAACAAAATATAAATCCCAGTCATGCCCCCAGTGACCTTCCTTTTCCAGCCAGTCTATATTCTTACAGTTAACACCCGGTTGATACATAAGTGTATTTAAGCACTCATTTGGTTACATTTGACCATTTCTAGGTTGTCTCACACACGAGTTTTCGGGACACCCAACATCCAAACCATAACATGCTGCCCTTGGTCCCCAATACCTCATCCCCGTCTCACAATGCAAAATATATTTAGTTTATTTCCAAAAGTCTCCATGATCTTACCATCTCAAGAATCACCAAAATGCACAGTCCAAAGTCTCCTAAAGGAAGGCAAACTCTCAGCTCCTTAAAAAAGGAAAATTGCATATATCCAATATATAATGGCACAGAGTAAATATTTCAGTGTCACAAAGGAGACTTCTTTCTATAGAGAAGGATGGGACCAGAACAACACTAAAACCCAGCTGGGCAAGCAAGTCTGTATCTCCATATCCAGCATCTGTGGAATATGTCATTGTGATGTTTCCTCCAAAGTGCTCATGTAGCTCACTCCGTTGGCTTTGCTGGTAGCAGCCCACATGACCTCAGTCTAGTCTTGTTTCTTCTCAATTATGGTAGCTTTCCTAGGCAGATGTCCCTCTTTACTGGCATCTTTTAATCTCAGGTTTCTCTGCTTGAATCTTGGCTTCCTTTGTATATCTTCCTTTTCATATCTTCAGGCATCACCATATCAGGGCAGCCAATCAGAACTCTGACTCTTTCATTTTGCTTGGCTTTCTTTTGAAATTTCTTTGCCTGTGTCCATGACTCCCAAACCACAGCCCCATACATTTCCTTAGAATCATAACTATGTGCTTGACACCAAATTCTACCACCATTTTGAGCAATAGACAAGCCTTCTGAGATCCCTATGGCAGCTCTTACTGAGTGCCTGGACAGTTGAGCATGGTGAAATAACTTCTTAACATGACTCCATATGAAAACAGGGTGTCTCTATTACCTTTTCTTAAAGAAAGTTTTACCTTTACAACCTTAAGCCTGAGATGGGTGTTGTCTTAGTAATTTCTGAGAAGCCCTCAAGTCACATCTTCCATTTTTCCTGGGTAAAATACGTAACATTTTTTTAGAGCCTAAAGTGTTTCTTTAATAACGTGAATTTAGTCAAACTTTTATGGCCAAACTTCAAGTTTTTCAAATCTTTATGCTCTGCTTTCTGCTCCCGATTAACACAGTAAACTTGATTAAAAGTGGCCAGCAATAACCATACCACCATCTAAATGCTGTACAGATTTAAAATTACATCCATCAGATTAATTAGTACATCACTTTTAAATTTAGCCTGGCAAAAAGACTCAGCAAATAAGCAAAATATAGCCAACTTCTTAACCAGAAATGACATGAATGGTCCCTAGTCCAATTTCCATTTGACTCCTCTTTTTCTGAAACCTTGTGAACTCAGTCTTTATTGTTCAGCATTCTATTGGCATTCCAGTTTTTGAGCTCCCACCACAATCACCCATTAAGATCTACTTACAACATTCTGAAACTTTTCCAGATTGCATATCTCTAAAGTTTTCAAAATTCTTCCCAACACAAACAATCTCTAAAGGCTTTTGAACACATGATCAGGTTCTTCACAGACATAATCTTACTTCTCAGTAAAAATTTCCACTTTAGTCAGTGTTTTCAATGCTGTAACCAAAAGATCTGAAAAGAACAATGTAGAGGACAAGTTTATTTGGGGGTTCATGCTTTCGGGGTTCTCAGTCCATAGATGGCTGACTCAATAATTCTAGAGCTCCAGGAGAGGCAAAATATCCTGGTGGAATCCCATGCCAGAGTAAATCTTCTCAGGCCATGATCACCAGAAAACAGAGAGAGGTTTGTGCAGGAGATAAAATGTAAACACTAAGACACACTTCCCAATGACTCACATTTTCTAGCCACATCCTATGTTCCTACAGTCATCACCCAATTAATTCATATTAGTGGATTAATCCATAATTGTGTTAAAGCTCTAATAATCTAATCATATAACCTCTGAATATTCTTGCATAGATTAAATGTCCTGAGTAAACTCTATGACCTAGCAGCCATAATGACCTGAATAGCCTCTCTGACCTGCATAGGCTTTATGGTCTGAGAAGACTCTGCCCTTCTTAGCCCCTATGATCTATGTAGTCTCTGACAGGCAAATCATCTGTTATTTTTATAGCCTCTATGACCTGAAACATTTCTATGGCTTGGGTAATCTAAATGACCTAATAGTTTATAAGGTTTTTGTAGGCTATAGACCCTGAGTAGCCTCTATGGTCTATTCTGCTTCCAAGAACCACCTTCATTAATTGAAGATCCTAAACAATATAGTAGCCTCTATGACTTCACAGCCACTATGATTTGCATTGCCTCTATGACTGAGTAGCCTCTATGAGCTGTTGATCCTTCGTGACCTGCATATCCTTTATGGCCTGAGTAATCTAAATGTTCTGAGAGTCTTTGACCTGTTTAGCTATTATTCAAAAAGCATCTATGTCTTGAGTAGATTCTATAGCCTGCATTGTATCTGTGATCTGCTTCACCTCTATGACTTGCTTTGTTTCTATGACCTACAAAGCCTCTATGGCCTGAGTATGACTGGAGTAGTCTCTATTGCCTCTGAATCCTCAATGGATATAGCTCTATGGAACTGAGAATCTTCTATTGGTAGCCTAACATTTATGACATGCATAATACTATGACCTGAGAAACCCATTTAGTCAGTGTCATCTCTATGCCTGAGTAGCTTCTACATCCTTTATAGCCTCTATGACCTCTGTAGTATCTATGACCTGAATTGCCTAAATGACCTGAATAGACTACTTAACCTCAGTAGCCATTATGATCTTTGTACCCACTAAGACCTACAATATCCTCTAAGATCTGTGTGTCTTTTGTAATGTGTGTAGCCCACATGACCTTCCTGGCCTGTATGGCCTTATTAGACTTCATTCATTTAATAGCCCCTATGATCTTTGTACCTTGCATGTCCTTCATCAACTCTGAAATCTAAAAAGCCTCTAACATCTGCATAGCCTCTATGATAAGCATAACTTCTATGACTTGTGTAAGTTTTAAGCCTGTATGGCCTTAAGAACCTGAATAGACCTTTGTAGGATCTATGAGCTGAGACATCTAAGGCTTGTGTAGTCTTTATCATGTAGATTATTTTTCCTGCATTTATTCTGTGACCTTCATAGACTTTATGGCCTACATGGCTTGCTCTTTTATGTGAATATCCTCCATATTTATGATGCCTCCATGGCCTATGTAGCCTTTATGATCTGAGTAACTTCTATGACCCATGAAACTTCAATGATATGCATAGCTCCTATTGTGAAGCTCCTATCACCTGTCTAGCCTCTATGATAGCCACCATGGCCAGTATAGGCTCTATGACCAAGTAATATCTATGACCTGCTTATTTTGTATGACCTGAAGAGCATCTGTGTCCTGTGTGATTCTATGACATACATTGCCTTTATGGCTTCAGTGGCCTAAATGACCCCTTTAGCCTCTACTGATAGCCACTTTGACATGTGTAGCTTCTATGACCAAGAAAACACTTTGGCCAGCATTTCCTCTATTACCTGTGCAGCCTAAAGAATCTTAGTAACCCTGATCACCTGTGTTTCCTCTATTTTTGTGTAACTTGGATGATCTGCATAGTTTCTGTGTCCTGATTATCCTGTATAAATGTATATCATTTATCTCTTGAGTGCTTTAACACAACTGAGTAAAACCTGTAATCTGCTCTTTCAAGAGACCAAGTAACCTCAATTTCCTGAATGGCCTCTATGAGTTGTGTAGCTTTTAGGATGTACCCATATCTGTGGCCTGAATACTACTTTCATACCCTCTATAAACCGAATCTCTAAAATATTTTGCATATCCTCTGTATGCTGAGTAGCCTCTACTACCTGTGTAGCCTCTATTGCCCAAATAGCCATTGTGCCCTGTATATTCCATAAACTTTGTGGACTCTATGATCTGAGTAGCCCCTATGACCTGAATAAATCTTATGGCCTGAGTATCATCTATTACAAGGCAACATCTATGACCTGTGTAGACTGTAAACTAAGTGGCCTCTGTCACAAGCATAAAAATTTTAAGACTCTTTAAAGTCTCTAAAGCTTTGTACTTTTAACCCACATTATGACCACAGCATGTTATTTTTGCTCCTTCAGACACAAAATAAGTTCATTCTCCAATGTGTACACTCAGGCTTACCTTAAGAAATATAATGGCAGACCACATTAAAAGGAGAAAAGCAGTCTGGAGATCCATTAACTGGGTGCTACTCAACTCTGCTCAAATGTATGGCAAGGAGCTAGCTCTTGGTGCTCTCCTGCTGAATAATTTCACAGAACATCAACATCAGACAAGACCCTTTGTGTCAATAGTGAGTCAACATGAATACAAGACAACTCTATAATCACTTGTGAACACAGACAAAATCCTGAGTATTGTCCTAACCACAAAAAATGACAAATATTCCCTACTTTGGCTATTACCAATGATTGCTGCTGCTTCTTAAAATTTTTTTTACCAGGGCTGGGGTTGTGCCTCAGTGGCAGAGCACTTGCATAGTATATGTGAGGCACTAGTTTGATTCTTGGCACCATATATAAATAAAGGCCTATTGACAACTAAAAATATATTTTTAAAAAATTCTTTATCAGTTGTAGACTGTCCTTGTGATACCATCGGTTACCAGTGACAAGTTCTGCTTCCTCACATGTTGAAGTTTGAACATTAGAGAAGCACATCATTTTGGGTGCGTAGGAGACTCCCTGCTGCTGAAGTTAAGTCTCCAGAGAACATTACAGAATCCCTTAACCCCTCCCCTTCTCTCTGAAGGGTGCCAAGCTGAAGTGCACCAAATTCAAAGGTTTTTCTTGACCAATCCCCACTGGACACAGTGTCCACTCTCTTTTCCTGAGTCACCCTTCCAATCAGCACCCACCACATCACCTACATAATCCTTCTTAAGCCAAAGCTTGCAAGCTCACACTTACTGCCCTCTTCATCTTCTTTCTCTCTTATCTTCTACTTTATTTCTCTCTGCCTTATGATGACGAATTCATGGGACCCTGATAGACCTCCAGAAGCTGAATCTGAGGCAATCACATAAGAGTCTTTATTGCAAGCTCGAGCCTGGACTCAGAACCTTTTCCAATGCAGCGGTCCCAAGGAGTGAGCCCTGTCCATTGTTCAGTGAGATTTTATAGGTTTTGGGGGAATACTTTATGTGTCACAACATCACATAGCAAATAATTCCACACCACAGGAAAGTCAAACAACAACTCTGAACATTGATTAGCACATTCACTGGGAGGAACAAGTTGGAGATGGGTATTGGTTAGTACAAGAGGGGGATTCCTTTGAACTGATTGGTGTAGGCCATGAGGGGAGTACATGCTAAACTACATGGTTTCCCAACATGTTATCCACCACCATAAAGTACTGGGGGCTCATCTGGCATCCCAGGTATTTTCCCTGTCTCATGCTGATTGGTGGTTGCTAGGGGGTTGCTATGGGTTCTCACCTAGCCTGAGTCAGGGAAACCTGGCACCACAGATCTCTCCTGTTATTTGCAGACAAACAACTCAGCAGGGTGAGTATGTGCCTAGGTGCACTCTGTGGGTTTTTCCAAGGACAAGGGTCAAGCCCCCTCCCTCTGAACACGCCTTGAGCTAGAAGCTGTTTTCAAAAATGGAGTCACATCAGTTTCTCACTATCTTCTTCTGCTGCAGTCTCTGCTTTAATCCTCTGTTCTCTGCTCTCTTTTTCTCTGCCCTTCTCTCCTCTCTCTGCTCTCTGCCTCTCCTTCTTCCCCTTCAGGCAGCTTCCCAATAAAATCTCTTGGTTGAATCTCTGTCTCCAGTGAGTCACTCGCCTTTCACATTAAGGCAAGCATATTAAGAAGGGTTTATTTAAAAATCTGTGTAACACGGATTTCTCCCTTAAAGGAGAAGGGGGCCATAGCTAGTATTCTGGTATCCAAAGAAGTGAGGTGTTCTGCCATTTTTGTATGTCCTAGGCTTCCTTTGTTCTCCTGCCTTTTTTTTATATTTATTTTTGAGTTGTAGCTCCATACAATACCTTTATTTTATTTATTTATTTATTTTTATGTGGTGCTGAGGATCAAACCCAGAATCCTGAAATGGTAGCCACAACCCCAGCCCTATTCTCCTGCCTTTCCCCCCTTATCTTTCTCCTTCCTGCCTATGTGACTAGGCCCAGCACTAGGCCTAGGAATGTTTGGTGGGATGGTCCAAAGGTGGGAAACAGGTGGGCTGAAGGGGGAAGGGTAGGATGGGGTAGCCAAGGACACATTAGCAACCTGATAGCTCCCTGTAGGGAGGAGCAATTCCTGGGACAGTTTATCTTGGCAACAGGATGGAGCAGGGTTAGGTTCTTGATAAGAGTGGAGGAAGGGCTCTGAAGGAATTAACATTTCAATCCTCAGGAGACAGTGTCCAACTTCTAAGACTCACTCAAAATTAGTCTTCTTCGTGTGACCTAACTCAATTTACCTATCTATACTGACAATCTGTCTAATGCTGGCTTCACTTGGGCTAGTCTTTCATGCTCCCAGAATCCATTTCACTTTTCCAGAAACTGAATCTTTCAATCTTCCATAAAACAACCAGAGAATACATTCTCTTTTTTTCTTTCTTGCAGTATGGGGTTGAACTCAGGTCCTCACCCATGTAAGTGCTCTTCCAATATGCTTGTTTCCCTAGCTCAAGATACTAGTTAGAGTTACCCACAAATCCTCACACCAGTCAATGCAGAGCAAATGGCCAAATCCAATTTTGTTTACAAGAAACAGGACACTGATAGTGAGAAAATGATATTCAGCCAGTTCATCAAAGATGGGCTGAAACAAGAACCAGGATCTTTAAGCTATAGTCAAGACCTCAGGACTTCCAAGCTGGATTTGGCTCTACACTTGGAGCTGATTCAAGAAAGGTCTTAGAATTCAGACTTAAAAATTACATGGGCTGGGAATATGACTCAAGCAGTAACATGCTTGCCTGGATATGCGTGGCACTGGGTTTGGTCCTCAGCACCACATACAAATAAAATAAAGATGTTGTGTCCACCAAAAACTAAAAAATACATATTAAAAAATATTCTCTCTCTCTCTCTCTCTCTCTCTCTCTCTCTCTCTCTCTCTCTCTCTCTCTCTTTAAAAAAATCACAAAGTGAAGGGGCAGTGGAGGAGAGCACATTGGTAGTCAGTGTCCAGCTCTATTGGGATCAGTAGACATCAGCTGAGGAATCATCTCCATTTTTACCATGCCAACTGCTCTGCTCTTCAACAAACTGTGCACAGTGCTGAAGCTCCAGGCATTTTGCCAGATGCTGGCAATATGGAGGTGAAGGATTCACTGCCCTTTAGTCACATCAGTGAGGCAGGTGTGGAGACAAATAATGACATCAGAAATGACACCTGACCTATGATGTGCCCACTCCAAGAGAGTGAGTAGCAAATATGGCCACCTGGAATCCATCCCCTTTAATCCAGTGTTTCTATTCTTTTTGGAGAGACAATTAATTAGGAGAAATATTATATGGGCTTAAGCAGACACAAATATAAATATTTTGTGTAAAATGGAGACATTTCATATCAATAAGTGAAATAATATTGGGATTTATAATTTTCATATAGAGATGAAATTGTCAACATCTCTACCTCATACCCAAAAGTAATATAAGCCATAAATAAGAACCTAAATATGAAAATTTAAATTTCACTATAAGAAAACACAGAATATCTATGACATTGCAATCACACAGAATTATTCTTTCTTTTTTTGTATGGGGGAGTGAATCCAGAGACACTCAACCACTGAGCAACATCCCCAGCCTTTTTTTGTATTTTATTTAGAGACAAGGTCTCATTAAGTTGATTAGGGCCTTGCTAAATTGCTGAGCCTACCTTTGAACTCTCTATCCTCATGCCTCAGCCTCCTGAGCTGCTGGGATTAGAGGTGTGTACCACCATGCCCAGGCAGACAAAATTTCTTAAACACATTTTAAAAATCAGATATTATAAAGTAGATGTCATTGGAAAAAATGAGGCATTTAACCTTATTGAACTGTCTACATTTGTTGATCAAATATGAGGTAAGTTAAAACTGGCATTACTTTTGGAGAAAATATAATAACAAAAGATAAATATACAGAATACATAATAAAGCATATGTATATTTTTAAAGTTCTAAAGTTTTCAGATTAAAGAAAAAAGATTTTGACTTTTTTAAGCTTAATTTATTAAATGTCACTAAATATTTATAATAAACATTTTAAGTCAAAAAAGAGGAAATGAGCCAGGCACAGTGGCACATGCTTATAATCCCAGCAGCTCAGGAGGTTGAGGAGGCCATGAGCTCAAAGCCAGCCTCAGAAAAGTGAGGTGCTAAGCAATTCAGTGAGACTTTGCAAAATAGGGCTAGGATGTGGCTCAATGGTGGAATGACCCTGAGTTCAATCCCTAGCACCAAAAACAAATAATTTATTAAAGAAGAAAAAACAATAACCTAGTCACCAGATTACTTACTCTGTGCTACCAGCCAAATCTCTTGCAACTCAACATTACCCATGAGGGCACCATTGTAGTGGCCCTGGGCAGGCACAGGGAGATCAAGTGGGCAAATCCAGAAGCAGGAAGAGAGATAAAGGACAGCATGAGGCACAGGGCAATTTCCCAGGTCTTACTAAGCTCTGAGTTTTAGCCCAAAGCCAACCCAGTCTTCCTCCTTCCCCACCAGGTCTTTATAGTTCCTTCTTCCTCTTTCCTCTCTCCCTAGCACCTCTTTGACAGCCATATCTTTTGAAATTCCCAGGTCCACTTGTGATACTCACCAGTCCAGCTAGGTGTGTATCCAGATTTTGTGGAGGAGGAAGCTCATGCAATTGGGGAAGGGTTAGAGGAATCTATTTAAGGAAGACTGAAAAACATTAAGTATGCAAATTACAAGAACAGATGGCTAGGGGCTTTCTCAGAAGCTCTGAGGGTTCATTAACTTTATTAGACTGATTAGTTTTATAGGGAACTTTCCTCCTACTGCATTCTCTAACTGTTGAACTACCTAAATGTTCATTTCCCATTCATGGTCAGAGCCCTACATGCTTGCACTAGGAGGATAAAGGAAATGATGAAGAGGAAGATCCCTCAGTACTTTGTTTCAGTAGGAAACTGTCATCAGGCTGAGCGATAATAACCCCACTTAGAAAATCCACATTTCCCCTGGGCTTCACTTGCTTCAAACTGCCTCTGGCCTCCCGGTGCTTTGACGTTAGCTGTCCACTAGGTGGCAGGAGAAGGTCATATACCCTGGACTGCTTTGGGAGGGGAAAACGCTAAGCAAGTCTAAATGAGTGCTTTTTCTTTTCCTTTAGCTACTGAAGGGCACTGCTGAAGTCTCTTTGGGCCCCTTTGGAAAAAAAAAAAAACCGGTTGCACCAGGCATCAGAGTGGTCAAAAGGTAAACTGAGGAAAATGAAACTGGAGAACACAGCTTAAAGAGCTGCTCTTAGGAAGGAGGCAGGTGCAGGGGCAAAGCCTGCGCTGTTGCCCAGGCTTAAACCTGAAGACTCACCCTGAGCACAGTCTCTTCTTCTCCTAGGACCACTGTATCCAAAAGGCAAAAGGCAGGTTTCATCTTCTCTGGCATGGTTCACCTGTGGCTGTGGTCTGGCTTCCCACTTACCAGAGGCCTACTGCTCCTTTACTAGGGCCACTCACCTCTTACCCAACACCTGTACTGCCAGCCACATATCCAGAAAAAGCCTCTCCCATCTGATAACCGTAAGCAGGACAGAGGGAGTGAACTCCACCAGGTTCCCAGATTTCAATCGCAGTCTCTCAGCTGAACCCACCTACAATGCATGGAATCTATAGAAGCCTTTGGATTCACCCTTTGGAAGCCAGCAAAGAAAAGGTGTCACCTGAAAAACAAGGTGACAGCATTCTCACCATTGGGGGCAAGAAGAAGATGCCAGGGTTCAGAGTCTGCTTCTCTCTAGCATATGCAGGCATATGGCAGAGCTTGTGTTGCTGGTATATGAGCCAGTGGTAAATTTATATAATAACACAACCCTGTTAGTAATTGTTGGATGTAGGCTGCTGTGCTAGCATTCAGTTTTTCACTGAATCATAACTGAATGTGGGAACGTCCTTGCATATACTGTCACTTAACCCTCACTGGGAAGAAATCTATAATCCCAGTGTATCAAATGAGAAAACGTGCTCACAGTAGTTAATTAAAATTTACCCCAAATATTACAACTCTCACCCCAACCAATGACTTAATCTTTGAACTTTCTGGGGCTTTGGGGTTGTTTGTTGTTCTTCTTCAGCTCCCTAAATGATTCTGATTCTAGGAAGGGCTGAGAACACTGCTCCACGAAAATGTAGTAAGTTCTGAGTCTCTTTACTCCCACCATGTTTCCCTACTTTCTATTTTTCTTCCATTGTTTTCTGTGTTCCTTTTCCTAGAAGCTCCTGCAACTCTCCTACAATGTTAGATTCACTTCCTATGTTCTCAAACCATCTATTTTGGAGACAAGCCTAGAGTTAATACAACAGTAGTCCCTGACTGCCTTCCCCATCCCAGCCCCACACATCCTCAATAGGCTTAATTACGTTCCCCCCACTCCAATACACACACATTGTTAGGATGGCCAAGGACTGGGAGAATAGTGCTGATCACAGCTCCCAACTTGCACTTGCATCTCAGCTCACTCCTCTCTCTGCTCTTTAATAAAGAATAAAAAGCCACTGCAACTGAGTTCCATAACTAGGACCACAGCCCTAACGACCTAATTTAACTCCAGTGCCTCACCTCATTCCCAGCTTCCTCCCATACCTTAATTTTTGTGTTAGAAATGAGATAATGAATGGGGAGCCAGGTAGGGAAATATAAAACAAGAGCCTCTAGATATAACATCATCCTCTGATGCCAATGCAGCCACCAGAAAAAAAAAAGATTTTGAAAGGGGATCCTTATTCCCTATAGGAAGTAAAAATTTCAAGGGATGGTGGTAGGTGAGAGAGTAAGCAGCCTGAGGGCAGAACTCTATGTGTAAAATGTTCCACTTTTTCTTAGTTATTATCACAGTGCTGTTAAATGATTTGTTAGTGTGTATGAATGGCTGAACACAGACAATCCTGATAAGAGAACTAAGTATCTAATCTGTGCCCCTCAGCTATTTGAAAAGCACATGGTAGACAATCCATGCTGAGCATTTTGGTTTTGGTTAGTTTGTGTCATAAACTTGCAGATATAAATAAAGATGTGAGTTAGAGAAATTCCTTGCTCTGCAGTGAAAATAACAGATGTGAATTATGTAAAAGAAATTAATATAGATGAGCACAGTAGCACACAGGCTTGTAATCCCAGCTGCTGGAAGGAGTGAAGCAGAGGCTGGCCAGTTCTAGATCAGCCTGAGAAACATAGACCTTGCCTCAATATTAAAAGGGAGTAGGGGGCAAGATGTGTAGCTCAGGGGTAGAGGACCACATCGCCATTAAGGCAAGTACCAAAACAAACAAACAAACAAACAAACAAAAACCTGGCACTCATTCATATATTTTTTTTAATTTTCATACAAGGATGTATCTGCCTCCAGATTCAAATTTTGAATAAATCTGATCAAGAAGCAAATGATTCCAATTTAAGTATGAATATGATGAAAAATTGGTCCCATAATAATCCTCAGTGTCAAAAAGGTAACTGGTCTCATATAGGGACAGGAGAGACAGGGCCAACAGAGAGAAAATGGAAGAGGGTCCTGTGCGGAAACTTCCAGTTGGCTGTGCACCTAGAGAAGAGGAGGAAGCCTGCCTCAGGTTCCAGGCAGGCAGTGGGTGGAGTGGTTGCAGGAGGTGGTCCTAGGGCTCTTCCCAAGCAACATAGTTGTGGTCGTTGAGCTAGGACCACAGATTTCCCCGAAGGCCACTGGGCTGGGGCAAGAGGAGCACAGCTTTCCTAGATCTTAGATGTGGTCCTGGTCTTCTGCAGCCTCTGGAACTGCAGATGTGGTCGCCTTTTTGTACTTCAGGCACAGTCACCTGAGATTACTGTGTCTCCAGGAGGTGATGCTGGCTTCCATTGGCTCAAGTCTTTATGGCAGTTGGGCAGCTGCTGAGCAGAGGGCTGCACTGTGGCTTGCAGAATCATTCTGGGCAAAGCAGCAAAGATGCCCTCTGCTTCACAGGTACTGAGTGAGGTTTCCATCACCTCTCACCCTTGGAAAATCATTTCTAAACTCCCGGGACCAGATTTGCAGAGTGCTCTTTAAACTCTTAACATGAAGAGGAATCACCAGCCCATCCTTTAAAAAGAGAATCTGATTCAGTATTTGGAACCTGAGAGTGCATTTCTTATAGCCCTTGGGTGAAGCCCACAGAAAGGGACCACACCATGGAGTACTGGTAGACTAAAAGTCACAGCCAACATATCCAGAGCCTACAGGGCAAAGCTTTTTCTATTTTCTTTTCACAAACCAGACCCTGATGTTGGCTTCTGCAGAACACCAACCACCACTATAGAAAAGAGAAGAGAAGATCTTTGCTTGGTGAGGTATGAAGAGCTGTGATTTCTTGTGCCATTAGGCAGGGAAGTATAAAGGAAACTCTGTGCTCTTGATTTTTGCTTTGGATCAGTCAGAAATGCTTGTCATTGGTACACTGGTGCTTCAACATCTGCCCTTTCAGATGCTTGGATGTACTTGGGAAATAAAGTTTTATTTTAGGCAGTGAAAACTTACCTCTCAGAAACATCATTTTAATTTCAGTGGCCTTTAGTGTTTTAAAGACACCCTTTATGATTTATCACTATCTCCTACTTTATCAATGGCTTTAGATATTTTTCTCTATTTTCTAAAACACCTTTTCATAAACCTAGAATACTAATTAGCAATGGGAGATAAACAGTTTTTGTTTTTTCACATCTAATGGCAGGAAAAGTGTAGAGTCCATTTATCCAAATGCATTCAATTGAGAATTAAAATTGTCTCCCCCCTGCCACAGTCCAGCAATTTGTGTACATTGATACAGCAGGAGAGGGAGCAGTTTATTGTAGGACAACAGAGGTATTTATACATTCCACACAGCTTATCAAATTAACATAAACTAGATACAGCAGTCAACCAATAAGGAATCTCCACACTTAATGGCTCCCTGGCATTACTTCATAAGCCACTCACTCTGGCAAAATGCCAGGCGCCATCCAGACTTGTTTACATACTCTAACACCCCCCCTCATTTTCAGAAAAAAAAAAGGAAAAAAAGATTTATTGCTTTGCTAGCAAAGAAAAAAAACACAGGGGCTCCTGTCCAAAAGGCTGTGATTCTGTCCATCAACAGGAACAGGGAGCTTTTACAGAGGTGATTCAGAAAAAATGAGATTAGGGAGGAGAGATCAGCAAGAAGATGATCAGGGAGGAGAAGAACAGGGAAAAAAAGGTAAGGGAAAAGGTTAGGGAGAAGATCAGAGAGAAGAAGGTTGGAAAAAAGAAAAAAAACATGTAAATTACAAAGCCCCAAGGGATATAGTCAAAGTATCAAATGAACCCCTGTTACCTTTCCCCACTGTCTATTTCTAGCCTCCATTTCTATGGAAAGTGGGCAATGACATCTCCAAGCTATTTTCTGCTGAAAGGGGGAAGTAACCTTGTCTCTATTTGGTGGAGTGTGGACAGTTAAGAGCATTCAGCTTCAGAACAGTCCAGAGTTCCACTGTGGCAAATGGTATGTGACAGGACAGGGCATACATAGAGAAGGGATGCAGCCACCTTGTATCCTCAGCAGGGAAGAAAGTTCCTTCATTCTTGAGAGGGGCTCTTTTGTCATATTCCACCCTCTGACTTTCATAATGGCCCTCTAGTTTTTTCAATCTAAATAAAACAAGATAAATGGAAAAAATCTGAATTTTTCCATAATAAATTATGTACTTGCAATGACAGGTGTGGCATGAATCCACTTAAGGTATTCTAAAAGATATGAATAGGATTGAAGCCAGGGCCCAAGGCAGAAGCTAGTGCTGGTAACAGATAAGTTAAAAATGGGAAGGCAAAAGTCAAGGCTTAACCTTAAGGAAAATGGACAAAAAAAGGTCTTATGTTTTTTTCATTAACTGAGTGTTTTGCTCTTCTACTTAACAAATAACTGAATAAATTCATGAAATGACTATTTTTTTCTTTATTTGTATCAAGGATAAAATGTCATTAAGAAATATTCCCTCACAATCCATAAAGCCAATTAAGACAAGTATTATTATGTTATTATAGACCAAATAAGGTTGATTTAATTTACAAAACTTCTTAAATGTCTAGAAAAGAAAAGGCACTGAAAGAAAAGTATTCCTGTGCCAAGGCATATTCCAGGCTCAAGATCTGGGGACCAGTCCACTGTGCCTGAATGACCTATATGATTTCTCAATATCTGAAATCTACTTTTTGAAATTAACAATTTTGTTCTCACTCACAGGTTAATCAATCACCACCACTGTTGGCTTAGAAAATTTAAATGTCACTTAAATCTATAATAAGTTGAGACAAGAATTTGAATGTGAACCGTATTTAGTTATTTGATATTTAAGTCTATAGCTTACCCTCCCTCCCTTTCTTTCCCCCCCACCACCTCTTTCTTACCCTTAGTCCTTTTAATGTAGAAATTCATCTGTACAGAAACAAAACAGGCAGTTGATAATTCCAGAGAAGACTGAAGAATTGATCTCCATCTTCTCTCAAACAGTCCTCCCCAAGAGGTCCTAAACTGCATTCTCAGCTAGAGCACAGCCTGTGGTTCAATTTGGAATAGTGAATTAAGCCTTTGTAGAAGAAGAAGGTACATGTCCTGAAAAAATGCTATGTGACATAGGATATCACATATGTAAAGGAAACAGAGTCTGGCATTTCACAATAAGTAACCCTTTGTAAAATAGTTTAACCTTAATCTAATTAATAACTGATACCCTTTTGATTTATTATAATTTCATTCAAGATGATTGCTTTCCTTTCTTTTTGTTTTGCTTTTTTGATTTGTTCTCCTTAGATACACAGAATAGTCAAGTGAAGATGATTGTTTTTCCACTAAAGTTCACCAGACCCAGCCTTCTGAAGCAATTTGCCTTCAAGAGTACCATCATCACCCAACATAATGAATTCTACATTAGGATTGTGCAAGAGGGTCTGAGGTTGTGGCTCAGTGGTAGAGTGCTCACCTAGCACATATGAGGCCCTGGGTTCGATCCTCAGCACCACGTAAAAATAAATTAATAAAAAATGAATATTGTGTCCAACTACACAAAAAAATAAAAATAAAAATCAAAGATTGTGCAACATATATAAGCATCTGAATGCTTAGCAGCTACTCAATCCTTTGCCACTTCTCTTAGCCCTAACACTGTTTCTCCTGATCTAGAGGACAAAATCATGGACCATTTACTCCTGTGAAGCAGGATTTGGATTCTGCAGAGATGACACTGAGACCTCAGTTGCTTTTGATACTGAGCTCAGAAGATTCTAGGCCATGGCTACTCCCCTACATTTCTACTGGGAACTGCTCTCTAGGCCATGTGGGCTTCTATATTGTGCTTGCCCTTGACACAGTCAGTTGCCTACAGTGCAGATACAAAGAAACATGCCTAGTTCCTCCTGCCTGCCTGCCTGGAACCCTATGCCAATGGCACAGAAGAACTGAAATTCAGCCTCAGGAGAGTGCCATGCTGCAAAGCAACCATGAAGTCACCTGACCTGGCAGCTTCTCTTGGTCATATCCATGTAGTCCTGGAAAGAGGCTCCACAGAAACATGCTGATCTTTAACCCTGGCCCATGATCACTAAGTCCTACAAGTACTGAGTATTCAATCTGAGGGATTCTATTTATTCTCCCTTTCAGACAAATGTAAGATTTCTCTCTTACACATGTCTCTTTGTTTACTTACTAATAGGCAAGAGATATTGTTTTTATATGCCCTCATAAATATTTGGTTCTCTTGTTCAACAGTAGACAGAATGAAGAGAGAACAGAGATGCAGGAGTTCTGCATGAGGTGGGGGAGAATGGTCTGATTCTGAGCTGTGCTATGGACTGGATATCAGAGTCTTAAAGAAGGACTCTTCTTGCTTTGGTGGGCAGAGGTATGGAAGATATCTAGGGGGAACAATGCAAAAAAGCTGCAGCTCTTGGCCTCAAACAAATCTATCCAAGTATAGAAAAGAATGTGTGTCAGGAGTTCCTTAAATGGGAAGTGTGTCTCCTTGCATAGTACTTTTGTTCTGCATCTACTTAAGGAAGGGACTGGAAGTCTCCAGTTTCTAATGCCTTCACACATCTGCCCCTGGCCAGCACAGCCTCTCCCAGACACTGGCCTCATTCAGATTAATGTCACTCAGATATGGTTTAATACCCACCAGGGAGAGGAGGTTTTAGAGGGCAAAACTTCTGCTTCTGGTTTCTGGATCTCTATGTTAATGCAGTTAATATACATAGAAAATAGGAAAATTTCTGTTTAGACAACTTATTTATTGATTGAAAAGCTTATATAAAAAAACTAAAAATCCATAAAATTTTGAAACACATTATTTTTGATGAAATAAAAATGTTAAATTAACTTGATAAGAACATTCTGAAAACAGAATATTTTAATACCTTTTTATGGAGAAAATGTATATTTTATGAATGAAACCTAAGTCCAAACTTTTGTGGTTGTTAAAAATAAAAGGGATTGTAACAGGCTAAAAGGTGGGAAGACGAATGTTAAGGCACACTTGTGTTCCTTTTGCTTTTAGGAAGAGAAACTGAACACACTTAGTTTAAGCACGAGGGATGAGGATAACCTCATAATCTGATCAAAAAGCAAAGATAGATTTAAGACTCAACATTAAAGAATGTCTCAAAAACACACAGCAACAGACTCACAAAAAGAGACTTTAAAAAATTAGAAAAAACTGGATCAGGAGGTCATCAAGCATAAAGCAAACCTCTTCAGAGCCACAAAGGCTCCAGCAAATGTCAGAATACTGGGTCACTTCAAGTGTTTGTGGGAAATGTGTGCCTGCAGTACTGCACAACACTATAGTTGGAAAGTAAATGCTGCGTTCACCCTAAAAAACAATCTGGTAGTGCTCAGAAAAGTTCAGTAATACTCTTTTGAGGAAACAGTTATGTTTATGGGCACCTGCCTTAGGTAAATTCTCCCACAGATGCATAGGGACAATTATGTGTGGTGATAGGGGACAGCAGAAATACAAATGTCCACTGCAGGACAATGGAGAGGTAGAGTATGCTAAGGCACTTCAGAGGCTACTGTGTCAGAGTTCAAAGCTGCACGTAAAATATACATAAAAACATCTTAGTAACTCACAAATAAGGGCTTTGATTGCAGATTAGTAGTAGAGTTCTTGCCTGGCATGCATGAGGCCCTGGGTTCGCTTCCCAATGCTATTACAAAAATAAATTAATAAATAAATTTTTAAAAATGTTGAAATTGCTTCTTACTAAAATTAGATATGTCCCCTGAAGCTTTTTACATCAAGTGAAAATATAATCACCTGAAAAATAAATCACTCCTCTTCCTATTACTTGTCCAAGGTGATCTGTGAAAACGGTTCACTATTGTCTTGATACACATAACCCCACAAAATCTTACAAATCAAGAGGTTCAAATCTTTGTGTTCACTTTTGAAACAAAGAAATTGCCAAAGCCATCAAGGGTATGCATATCCAAAGGGCCACCAAGTGTCTGAAAAATGTCACTTTAAAGAAACTATGTGGTTTGGCATAGTGGTTTATGCCTTTAATCCCAGCAGCTACAGAGACTGAGACAGGAGATTCCCAAGTTCAAGGTAATCCTCAGCAACTTTGTGAGGGTTTATGCAACTTACTGAGACCCTGTCTCAAAAATAGAAAATTTCAAAAGACCTGGCGATTAACTCAGTATTAAGTACACTTGGGTTCAGTCATCAGTAATCAAAAAAACCAAAACCAAAAAAAGAAAAAAAAATGTGTGCCATTTCACCGTTAAAATGGTAGAGTTGATTGTTGTGTTTAGACCAAAGAGTGGGACTGACTTAGGGTCCATAGACCAAAAAAAAGTGCTCAATTTTGGCAGACATTTTTAAATATAGAGTAATGTTGAACTTGAGGATTTAGATGTGGGTGTTTTGGTCATTTAATGTATCTAAATGAGCAAAGAACCAAGATATACTGCCACACTTCCAGCTCATGGCCAGAAAAACCTGTACATGAACTCCCCCTACCCCACTGAGATGATCCTTACTGAAAAAGAATTTCTTCCTAAATCAGAAAAAGAAAATGCACACACACATAAACACAAACACATGCACAAAAAAAAGAAAAAAAGAAAGAAAAAGAAGCAAACAACAAACAAACAAAAAAATAAGTAAAAAAAAGAAAGATGTCTCTAAATTGCTGAGACTGGTCTTGAACTTTAAATCTTCAGGCTGCACTCTCCTGAGTCACTCAGATTACACCCATGCTGCACCAGACCTGGCTAAATACACATTTAAATAAAATAGTAATGGGAGGAATTGAGATTAAAAGGGGGGCGAGGGAGAGTAGATAAATGGGAACAATTTAGGATAGAATACTCTTATTTACATTAAAAAAGTTAAAATTGGGGGGGGCAAACTACAACTATAGATAATGTGATATTAACTCCATTGATTTCCCCTTTAGACAGGACAATGATAGAAAATTTAGATACACTTTGGCACAGAAAATCTAGGCAAACATTAGAAAATTTACAATTCTAAGGGCTGGGGCTAGGGCTCAGTGGTAGAGTACTCACTAGCATGTGTGAGGCATTGGGTTTGATCCTCACCACTACATAAAAATAAATAAATAAAAGAAAAGAATTGTGTCCATCTACAATTAAAAAAAAAGAAAGAAAGAAAAATTACAATTCTAAAGATTTGGACTCTCCTTTTTTCAACACAACCTGCTCCCCTTACTCATTTCCCTACTTAGCAAGGACTGCTTTAAAACTTAGCTTCTCCATCCAGCTCCAGGATGAATTAGGTTATGGTCTTTAAACCATGATCCAGCACCACTGAGTCTGGTCTCTAAAACCAGGGAATCTCTGCACATATGGGGAGAATTTGCCATGTGCACTGACCATTCAGGCAATCCCAGCAAATGAAGAGATTGAGGGAAGAAAAACACATGTTTGAGACCATCCTAGGCAAAATGGCCAGATCGTGTCTCAAAACAGAAAATAAAAAGGGTAAGAAGAAGCTCAGGGGTAAAGCCTAAGATTCAGTCACCAGCACAACCCCCCCCCCAAAAAAAAATAAAATGAAGAATTGGACACAGTAATTACTTTATTTAGTTGATTTGTTTGTTTTTGTTTTGGATACCAGGAATTGAATTCAGGTGCACTTGAGAACAGATCCACATCCCCAGCCCTATTTTTTTTTTTTGGTATTTTATTTAGAGACAGGGTCTCACTGAGTTGCTTAGCACATCAACCTTTCTGAGGCTGACTTTGAACTCAAGATCCTCCTCCCTCAGTGTCCCAAGACACTGGGATTACAGAGGTGCATCACTATGCCCATCTTATTTGTCTATGTTTATCTGAAATAGAGAGAGAATTTTTACAGTGATTTAAAACTGCCAAAGAATAGAGCCTGCCTTCCGGCCCATACCCATCTATCTGTTCAGTATCTAATCCAACCAAAATGAAGAAATTTCAACAATGCCTTCAGGATTCATCCATTTGCACCTTGATTCTATCAGGTTCCTCAATCAATTTGTCATGCAAATGAATGTTCTTCCAACATAATTGGGTATGGCTTCTGAGGTCAGCTGCAAGACAGACCACTATAAAGAGGTGCAGTCCATACCAAATTGAATCATTTACTCCTTTTCCTAGACCAGGTGCACACCTTGGCCTGATAGGGAACCTGAAGCTATGGCAGTCTGTCAACCTCAGGATCCCTTACTCCCAGGAGGGCATGTCCAGAGAACATTATGACACAAGGCCTGAACCCAGAACAGGTGTGGCCCTGGGCACTGGAAAATTTTTCTACACTGAGCTGCCACTCCTGCCAGTGCCTCCAGAGCTGCCAAGATGTGAATTTTCTGGTAAGCCAACGGCCTCACTGGGCTTACACAGAGCAGAGAGCTGTATTTGAGGACCTGAGAGAAGTGTACTAACAGAATATGTTGTTACACTGGAACAGAGGGTTGAGAGGGGACAAAGATGAGGTCTACACCCAAGCATCCAGGAGCCAAGGGCTGAATCTGCTCAGGATATCCAATCACCTCAAGAAGAGGGAAGCACTATCATCAGTGTGGCCCAATGGGTCCTGAACCTCCCAGAAGGTGTCAGTGCCTGAGCTATTGGACAGACACACTCAGACTGTATCCTGGAGCCCAGGTTGTCCCTGGAAGCTGCTGAAAACTTAGGCTGACATCCCAGAGGAACCCAGAATGGAAAGGAACCCCAGCCTGGAGGATGCCTTGCAGTACAGTGCCCTTCAGGCAATGCCCTGGAAGGAGCCTGAGGGATTCCAGTGGCGACCCTCATACTGACCCTGTGGACTCATGCACTGGGATTGTGCCCTGCATGCCCAGGAGCCTTACAGTCATGGCTATGCTGATCATTCCTTATTTTGTTCTTCCTCTCCTGAATAAATTAAAGGTTCTTCAATAAATAAAAGTCTGTGTAATTAATTTGATAAGAAACTATTCTTTTAGATAGACTGAGAATTTTCATAGTTTCTAATCTGATTGAATATTTTATGATGATTAAAGCCATTCCTTTATTCACTGTTTGTCTATTGATTTTGAGGGGGTGAGTCAGGGTGAGAAGATGTAAAGGTGGGTCTGGGGCAAGAAGGAGACAATTACCCAGCTCAGAGCTATGGGATGAACCCAAGGGCATCTCTGGAGATATGAGGGTAGTGTGCTAAAAGAATGTCTAGTTGGGTGGCCAATTGGTGGTGTTTCTTCATAACTGAAAGTTATGTTCTTGAGCTCTGGAGAGAACAAGCATCAATAAGTGTCTTTTAAATGGTCTCCAGTTACATTAACTAGGAAAGAAGACCAAATGAAATCTCTAGTTTTGGGCCTTCTGAATTGACAACCAGGGAATCCAAGACATCAGCTCTAGGTCAGACATGTCCAGGCAGTTACAGATTTCTGCCCTGGTGGGCTCTGTCCAGTGGTGGGTGTAAGGATGGCTTTAGGTCTTAGCCTGAGCAACTCCATTTAAACCCTCCAGTTTGAAACCTGCAGTCTCACCAGGCATGCTTACCTACAGAGCCTTCTATTATGGCCCTCAAGCACAAAATAGTCATTTCTCCCTACTCTGACAAGCTCAGAGTGGTGTCTCTCCCATGTTTCCCTCACCCTGATGAGAGCAAAAAGCAAGAAAATCAGGGTGGCAATAACCAGACCAGATGTTTAACCCCAGAGCAAATGATGTCACTGAGAAACCTGGTGGCAGTTGATAGGGATTGAAAAAATGTTAAGAAGCCCCAAAATTTAGTATAAATGATCGGTCAAATGAATAGATATTCAGCCAGCTGACACAGATGCATACAAGCCTGAGAGCCTGATGAGGACCTAGACTGACATTCCCAACTCTTCTCATCTGCATGATCCCCACAGCATTGTTCTTACAGCTCTTGATTCTACAGCAGCCTCTTGACTCTAGTGAGAATAGGACTTTTCCCTATGACTGTCCCCTCAGCCAGACATCAGCTCTATTCAAGGAGAAGCCTTCCTTGGTTCCTAATCTGATCACCACAGTCAGAGTAAGTGTGCATCTGCTGAACTTAGAGCCCAAGGCTTGAGACTTTTGACCTGATACTTGAGCTTAGCATTTAAAGAGAGTGTCTTTCATGAGCCTGTCATGGTTAAGTGTGTTTTCAGTGCTTATAATTAATCTAGAATTGTTTACTGTGAATTGATTATGTTTATTGCAGTGCCTAACATTAAGGATTGTCAGTTCCTTGGTTAAGAATCTATAGAGTAAAATTGTATTGAGTGATATGAGTGAATAAAGCATTCAAAATGGTGGAAGCATATGGACATTATTTATTTCTCCCCCAGGACTGCATAAATTGCACCTTTTACCCATCAAGACAGTGCGGTCACATGGCAAATGTCAGTTTGCTCAGGTTGCTTTAGCCAACTGTTATCAGCAGGGTGCTATGATGTATACCAGTAGACCAAGCTACACAGAAGGCTCTGACTCAGGAGCCTTGCTTGAGCCCAGGACTTTGAAGCCACCCTGAACAACAGAGCAATATCCTGTAGCAAGAAAATGAAAATAAATTAGTATACACTGGGCTGAGCTTCAAGGGAAGTAAATGTCTTCATTAGGATGGACATGAACTTTTAAATTTTCCTGTTCCCTGAAACCCAGTAGGCTTTAGGTTAAGGGGATTTGGATTTAGAGGGCTTAGGTGCTAGGTCTTCCTGAACAGTAGGATTAGACCTGTTTGTCTTGTGTTTCTCACCAGTTTAATTGTCCATGGCATGGAATAGGAGTAGAGGATCAAAGAGGAGTGTTTTTGTGGTGCAGATATAGAGAGAACATTCCATGTAATCACCCTCACTTCTAAAGACTTAAAGTCTAAATCAGCTTTTCATCCTCTCCCTCTTCTTGTTGATTTTTTTGAAACTTGAGAACAACTGGAGGATTAGGCTCCACAATAAAGAAAGGTAGGAAGCTAGGTGTAGTGGCCCAGTCCTGTAGTCCCAAGGACATAGAGTCTGAGGGAGGAGAGAAACAAGTTCAAAGTCAGCCAGAGTAAATAAGCAAGTCTCTGTCTCAAAAAAAAAAAATTCTATGGAGGTAAGGGGTGTAGGCCTTTTTGACCATGTGTGAAGCCCTTGTTTCAATCACCATCAACACCAAGGAAAAGAAAAAGAAAACATAATGAGACATGGCTACATATACCATTGCACAAAATTTCCAGTCCTTGGGAGATTTTATATTTTACAAAAGTAGTTGTACAAAAGGCATCTTTTAATTTTTGAGGAAGATTCATTTTTTTTACACACACATACACACAAACACACACACACACACACACACAAACACACACACACACACACTGCCTAGCCAAATAATTAGCATTGTCATAATGTACTTTCCTTTGGTTAAATTTGCATAAAATAATATTCAAACTCTCTAAAATTCTTTATACAACTTATGCTTTCAATATTGATAATCATGGGAAGAAATAAATAGCATAGCACATGATAAAAAATAATGCTAGCAGAATAAATTAATAGAAAAGAAAAACTGATATTAAACTTTTTTTTTTTTTTTGGTACTTGGGAATGAACTTGGGACACCTTAACACTGGGTAACATCCTCTGCTGTTTTTTTCTTTTAAGAGAGAGTCTCACTAAGTTTCTTATGACCTCATTTAATTACTGAGTCTAGACTGGAACTTGTGATCCTCTTGCCTCAACCTTCTGAGTAGTATAAATGATGGAGTAGTAGAATTACAGACATTTTAGGAATTGATAATGGTCAATTGCCTAGAGGTAATACACAAAGCTGGCTGACTTTCACTATCACTAACTCTATTTCAAAATCTTACACTGAAAAAAATTATACTTTTAAAAAAATAATATTTATTTTTTAGTTATAGTTTGACCTAATAACTTTATTTTTATATATTTATTTTTATGTGCTTCTGACGATCTAACCCAGGGCTCACATATGCTAGAGAAGTGCTCTATCACAGAGTCACAACCTAGCCCTTTTTTAAAAAATTTAGGGCAAGACTCTCCTAGGAGATTGTTTTTATTTTCTATAAGGTATTGATTTCCTGAAATACAAGCAAGAGTCTCATGACCACAAGCAAGAGTCTCATGACCTTGAATTGAATATGATTCATGAAGAAATCTCTGTTTGAGAGAAAGAAGCCACAGTGTGGGTTTTACTGTCACAATTTTTTTCACAAAGATCCAAGGAGGAGTAGTTTTTATCATTGGGAGTCTATGAACACACACAAAAGCATAGAATCCTTCACAAAGTTTCATCTTAAACATGTAGGACCAAGTGAATTCTGCTTTGAAGTGGGTTTATAATTTGGCCCCTCTAGATACAGAGCCCAACTGCTGCTAACACAAATCCCTAGGATACAAGGCAGGTCTTACCTACCCCTTAGACAAAGTATCTAAGGCCTTATAATAATTTAGGGGCCTACAAAATTGTTTTCATTTCTTGTAAAACTGAAAGAAAACAATTAACTTTCATACCTAATATAACATCTGGTACATAATATTAACATATTGTCTTAAAATCATAGTGAAGGGATATGATTTTTAATTTACTGTATTGATTGGGTTTTCAGTGCAGGAATGAGTCCCTGAAGCTACAAGTGTGCCTGAGGCGAAGAGTCAGTGTGAGTTCCTGCAACAGGCAGAGGGCCACAGGTTATGTTTCAATTCCACAGCCTGAGGAAGGCTTAGCCTTTGACAAGTAGCATAGGGAGAGGCCAAGTGCTTTGGTCTGAGTTAGAAAATGTACCAGGAAGAGACGGTATCTTCTGACTAGACTTCCACTTAATTGTACTATAACAACTTTATGTAACTAATCTTTAACTAACCTTAACTAATTTTTGTATGATTGAAAAGTTTATCTTTTAATAATCTTCAGTATCTTTTGTATCCATTTCATAATTTAATAAGCTTCTTAATTGATTTACTTTTAATATCGTTTGCATCCATTTTGCAGACTAAAATCTCAGTATATTTTTGTAGTTTTTGAGACTCTACAAATACTTTGCTAAAAAAGTAATTACTTAAATTTCATTTAACTAGAATAATTTCCAGGAAGACACAGAAAGAAATGAAAGTGAAAGATTGAAGGTCCTACACAAAATCTGTAAAATTGTGTAGCAAGCATCATTATGTTGGTTTAGAGAATTAAAATCTTCATGATTCCATGTCAGTTGGGAGCCATGTTTTCATTACTATAAACATGTACATAGATGTAAAATCCATAGTATTCTCTACCTCTTGGACTTATAAAGACATTTAATATGTCCTAGAACCTTTATACAATCTACTCCATTTTGATTTCTAAGAGTTGCCTTCTTTCTCACTAAATGGATCATTTCAGTCTTGCACTATGAAAAAAAAATTTTTATTTCATAGAGTTTCTTGTTTCTGGGAGTGAATCTGTAAAATAAATTTTTAAATGTGGAATTCCTGTGTCAAACAGTGTTTAAAATTGTTAGTACACATGGCTATGTTGCATATTCAGGAATCCTACCAAATAACCAGTTTTGAAGAACATATTTTTGCTAATTTTTTAACAACATGGGTTATAATGAAATTCCTTCTTCTGTTTTATAAAGTAGGAATTAAATCCAGGGACTTATTCATGCTAGGCAAGTGCTCCAACACTTACCTACATCCCTAGACCTGTAATAAAAATCCTTTGCACTTTTGTTTTAAAGAGAGAGAGAGAGAGAGAGAGAGAGAGAGAGAGAGAGAGAAAGAGAGAGAGAGAGAGAGAGAGAGAGAGAGAGAGAGAGAGAGAATTGTTTTTCTAATATTTATTTTTTTAGTTTTCTTTTTTTTTTTTTATTGGTTGTTCAAAAACATTACAGAGCTCAAGACATATCATCTTTCATACATTCGACTCAATTGGGTTTTGAACTCCCCAAATACATAATACAGACTCATTTCTGTTACATACTCACATTTTTACATAATGGCATATTAGTGACTGTTGTATTCTGCTACCTTTCCTATCCCCTACTATCCCCCCTCCCCTCCCCTCCCCTCCCAACATCCCTCTCTACCTCCTCTGCTGTTGTTCAATTCTCTCCCCTTTTTCCCCCCACCCCCTTGCCCCTCATAACCTCTTATTATTTTGTGTATCACTGAAGGTCTCCTACCATTTTCATATGTTTTCCCTTCTCTCTTCCTTTCTCTCCCCCCATTCGTCTTAGTTTACTGTTAGTCTTTTCCTCATGCTATTCCTTCCTGTTCTATTCTTAGTGGCTCTCTTTATATCAAAGAAGACATTTGACATTTGCTTTTTAGGGCTTGGCTAGCTTCACTTAGCATAATCTGCTCTAATGCCATCCATTTCCCTGCAAATTCTATGATTTTGTCGTTTCTTAGTGCTGCATAATACTCCATTGTGTATAGCTGCCACAATTTTTTTATCCACTCATCTATTGAAGGGCATCTAGGTTGGTTCCACAGTCTAGCTATTGTGAATTGTGCTGCTATAATCATTGATGTGGCCGTATCCGTATAGTGTGCTCTTTTAAGGTCCTCAGGGAATAGTCCAAGAAGGGCAATAGCTGGGTCAAATGGTGGATCCATTCCCAGCTTTCCCAGGAATCTCCATACTGCTTTCCAAATTGGCCTCACCATTTTGCAGTCCCACCAGCAGTGAACAAGTGTGCCCTTTTCCTCACATCCTCGCCAACACTTATTGTTGTTTGACTTCATAATGGCTGCCAATCTTACAGGAGTGAAATGGTATCTTAGGGTGGTTTTGATTTGCATTTCTCTGATTGCTAGAGATGTTGAGCATTTTCTCATGTGCTTGTGGATTGATTGTATGTCCTCCTCTGAGAAGTGTCTGTTCAGGTCCTTGGCCCATTTGTTGATTGGATTATTTGTTATCTTATTGTTTAATTTTTTGAGTTCTTTGTACATTTTGGATATTAGGGCTCTGTCTGAGGTGTGAGGGGTAAAAATTTGTTCCCAGGATGTAGGCTCTCTATTTACCTCTTTTACTGTTTCTCTTGCTGAGAAAAAACTTTTTAGTTTAAGTAGGTCCCATTTGTTTATTCTTGTCATTAACTCTTGGGCTACGGGCGTTCTATTAAGGAATTTGGAGCCCGACCCCACAATATGTAGATCGTAGCCAACTTTTCCTTCTATCAGACGCAGTGTCTCTGTTTTTATATCTAGCTCCTTGATCCATTTTGAGTTAACTTTTGTGGCTGGCGAGAGAAAGGGATTCAATTTCATTTTGTTGCATATGGATTTCCAATTTTCCCAGCACCATTTGTTGAAGATGCTATCCTTCCTCCATTGCATGTTTTTAGCCCCTTTATCAAATATAAGATAGTTGTAACTTTGTGGATTAGTCTCTGTGTCCTCTATTCTGTACCATTGGTCCACCTGCCTGTTTTGGTACCAGTACCATGCTGTTTTTGTTACTATTGCTTTGTAGTACAGTTTGAGCTCTGGTATCGCTATACCTCCAGATTCACACTTGCTGCTTAGAATTGCTTTTGCTATTCTGGGTCTTTTGTTTTTCCATATGAATTTCATGATTGCTTTATCTATTTCTACAAGAAATGTCTTTGGGATTCTGATTGGCATCGCATTAAACCTGTAGAGAACTTTGGGTAATATCGCCATTTTGATGATGTTAGTTCTGCCTATCCATGAACAGGGTACATTTTTCCATCTTCTGAGATCTTGTTCTATCTCTCTCTTTAAGGTTCTGTAGTTTTCATTGTATAAATCTTTCACCTCTTTTGTTAGGTTGATTCCCAAGTATCTTATTTTCTTTGAGGATATTGTGAATGGAGTGGTTTTCCTTATTTCCATTTCAGAGGTTTTGTTGCTGATATACAGGAATGCCTTTGATTTGTGCGTGTTGATTTTATATCCTGCCACTTTGCTGAATTCATTTATTAACTCCAGCAGCTTCTTTGTAGATCCTTTTGGGTCTGTTAAGTAAATTATCATGTCATCTGCAAATAGCGATAATTTAATTTCTTCTTTTCCTATTTTTATGCCTTTAATTTCTTTTGTCTGTCTAATTGCTCTGGCTAGTACTTCGAGAACTAAATTGAATAGAAGTGGTGATAGAGGACATCCCTGTCTTGTTCCAGATTTTAGAGGGAATGCCTTCAGTTTTTCTCCGTTTAGGATGATGCTAGCCTGAGGTTTAGCATATATAGCTTTTACAATGTTGAGGTAAGTTCCTGATATCCCTAGTTTTTCTAATGTTTTGAACATAAATGGATGTTGTATTTTGTCAAATGCTTTTTCTGCATCTATCGAGATGATCATATGGTTCTTGTCTTTAAGCCTATTGATGTGGTGAATAGCATGTATTGATTTCCGTATATTGAACCAGCCTTGCATCCCAGGGATAAATCCTACTTGATCATGGTGCACAAGTTTTCTGATATGATTTTGTATTCGATTCGCCAGAATTTTATTGAGAATTTTTGCATCCAAGTTCATTAGAGATATTGGTCTGTAGTTTTCTTTCTTTGAAGTGTCTTTGTCTGGTTTTGGGATCAGGGTGATGTTGGCCTCATAGAATGAATTTGGAAGAGCTTCTTTTTCTATTTCTTGAAATAGTTTGAAAAGTATTGGTATTAGTTCTTCTTTGAAGGTTTTGTAGAACTCCGCTGTATACCCATCAGGTCCAGGGCTTTTCTTGGTTGGTAGACTTTGGATGGCTTCTTCTATTTCTTCCTTTGTTATTGGTCTGTTTAAATTGTGTGTGTCTTCCTGTCTCAATCTGGGCAAATCATATGCCTTAAGAAATTTATCGATATCCTCGCTATCTTCTATTTTATTAGAATATAGGGTTTCAAAATACTTTCTAATTATCTTCTGTATTTCTGTAGTGTCTGTTGTGATATTGCCTTTTTCATCCCGTATATTAGTAATTTGAGTTCTCTCTCTTCTTCTTTTTGTTAGCATAGCTAAGGGCTTGTCTATCTTATTTATTTTTTCAAAGAACCAACTTTTAGTTTTATCAATTTTTTCAATGGTTTTTTTTGTTTCAATTTCGTTTATTTCTGCTCTAATTTTAATTATTTCTTGTCTTCTACTACAATTGCTGTTGTTTTGTTCTTCCTTTTCTAGGTTTTTGAGGTGTAGTGTGAGTTCATTTATTTGTTGGTTTTTTCTTTTTTTGATGAAAGAACTCCAGGATATGAATTTCCCTCTTAAAACTGCTTTCATTGTGTCCCATAGATTCCGGTATGTTGTGTCTCTATTATCATTTGACTCTAAGAATTTTTTTATCTCTTCCTTTATGTCTTCTGTAACCCACTGATCATTCAATAACATATTGTTCATTTTCCATGTGGTGTAGCATTTTTCCTTCCTTTTTTATCATTGATTTCCAATTTCATTCCATTATGGTCAGATATGGTGCATGGTATTATCTCCACACTTTTATATTTACTAAGATTTGCCTTATGGCATAATATATGGTCTATTTTTGAGTAGGATCCATGTGCTGCTGAGAAGAACGTGTATCCACTTGATGATGGTTGGTATATTCTATATATGTCAGTTAGGTCTAGGTTATTGATTGTGCTGTTGAGTTCTATAGTTTCTTTATTCAGCTTTTGTCTAGAGGATCTGTCTAATGGCGAGAGCGGTGTGTTGAAGTCACCCGTAATTATTGTGTTATGGTCTATTTGACTCTTGAACTTGAGGAGCGTTTGTTTTATGTAGATTGCAGCTCCATTGTTTGGTGCATACAAATTGATAATTGTTATGTCTTGTTGGTGGATGGTCCCTTTTAACAGTATATAGTGTCCTTCTTTATCCTTCTTAATTAACTTAGGTTTGAAGTTGATTTTATTTGATATGAGTATGGCCACTCCTGCTTGCTTCCGAGGGCCATGTGAGTGGTATGATTTTTCCCAACCTTTTACCTTCAGCCTGTGTATGTTTTTTCCTATCATATGAGTCTCCTGAAGGCAGCATATTGTTGGATTTGTTTTTTTGATCCAGGTTGCTAGCCTATGTCTCTTGATTGGTGAGTTTAGGCCATTAACATTTAAAGTTATTGAGATATGATTTGTACTTCCAGTCATGCTTCTTTATTTATTTATTTTAGTTTGGCTAGTTTTACTTTTTTGGTTATTTTCCTCCTCCTTTACTGAGATACCTCTTGTTGTTAGTTTTGGGCACTATTTTTCAATTCCTCTTCTTGTAGTATATTGCTCAGAATGCTTTGCAGTGCTGGTTTTCTTGCTGCAAATTCTTTTAGCTTTTGTTTATCATGAAAGATTTTAATTTCGTTGTCAAATCTGAAGCTCAATTTTGCTGGATACAGTATTCTTGGTTGAAATCCATTATTTTTCAGCGTTTGAAATACATTGTTCCAGGATCTTCTCGCTTTCAAAGTCTGTGCTGAGAAATCAGTCGTTAACCTAATTGGTTTACCCCTGAATGTAATCTGTCTCTTTTCTCTGGTAGCTTTTAATATTCTCTCCTTGTCCTGTATGTTGGCTATCTTCATAATTATGTGTCTTGGAGTTGGTCTATTATAGTTTTGAATTTTTGGGGTCCTGTAGGCTTCCAGGATTTGGCAATCCATTCCATCTTTCATCTCTGGGAAGTTTTCTACAATTATTTCATTTAATATGCTGTCCATTCCTTTGGTTTGAATCTCTGTGCCTTCTTCTATCCCGATGACTCTCAAATTTGGTTTTTTAATGACATCCCATATCTCTTGAATAGATTGCTCATGGGATTTAAGCATCTTTTCTGTGTTGACTATACTCTTTTCAAGTTGATAAACCTTGTCTTCATTATCTGATGTTCTGACTTCTACTTGATCAAGTCTATTTGTAATATTCTCGTTTGAGTTTTTAATTTGGTTTATAGTCTCCTGCAATTCTAGGATTATAGTTTGATTCTTTTTTAAGATCTCTATCTCCTGGTAGAGCTCGTTCTTTGCCATTTGAATTTGTTTGTTTAATTCATTTTCAAAATATATTTTTATTGCTTGGACTTGCTGTCTCATGTCTTCTCTAATATTCCTTTCCATTTGAGTTAGGTATGCCTTGAGTTCTTTCCCTATCCCTGCTTCTGATGTTTCTATGTTCTCTTGTAGAATTAAGTTGTCTTGCATTGTTTGTACTCCTTTTTTCCCTTGTTTTCTCATGTTGTCCCCGTTGCTTTCCAGCTCTATTTGATTGTCGTGTTTCTACTCTCTTCTATAGATATGTTTTGGTTCTGTATTACTCTGATGCCTCTCCTTAGTGTTGTTAAACTATGCCTGCTGACGTGGATTCCACTTTGAAGGAAGATCCGACGTCCGAGCTCCAGTGACAACACTACTTTGCTATGACCGGCCCCAGTTCCTTGCCTGGGTATCCTGATGAGGTGGTGTGACTGGACTGTCTCTGTTTGATTTCAGCTCCCAGTCGCGGCAGGCAGGCGGTCTCTAGCTGCCCAGTATCACAGGCCGAGGGCGGGTGATCGGTCACCTGCGGCCGGGTGTTCTCCTACCGCCCAGCTATGCAGGCAGTGGGTGAACTGTCGCCGGCGGGCCTGCAATTTCCAGCTGCCCAGTCTCGAGGGCCTTGCCTCTAGCCTCCTGGTTTCTCCTGCTAGCCTTCTGTAGCCGCAGGGCAGGCCGCACGAATCAGTGGGCCTGGATCTCCGGGGTCCCACAGTTGGCGATTGGGATCCCAGGCACTCTGTCCTTTGGATTTTTCCTGCTTGCCCCTCCCCCAGCTCTAGCTAGACAGGTGTCGTTTTGGCTGCAGATGGGTAGGGGGGGTTGCAGGTCAGGTGCCTCTAGTTCCCCCCTAGTCTTTATTTTTTTAGTTTTCGATGGACACAACATCTTTTATTTTATGTGGTGCTGAGGATCCAACCCAGTGCCCCGCGCATGCCAGGCAAGCGCGCTACTGCTTGAGCAACATCTGCAGCTTCTTAGCACTTTTTAATATGGCATTTAAATGTGTGCTTCTTTTACTTTTCTTATGTCTAACATTAGTGAGACTAGCCTTATCTTTCCTATGAGAGAGAGCCAGAGCTCTGTGTTCTGAGGCTGAGAGAAGTCAGAGCAGGGGCCATCGTAATCATTTTAAAGTGGTTACAAGCACATTTCTGAGTAAATCTACCATAAGCTGCCTGGAGCTGGTGTTGCCAAATACAATTCTGAGAAGCCCTTGGAGGGGAGAAGCGTTGGCTGCTAAGCAAGTCGTTGGCATGAGATGAGTTCAGTTGGAGATATTCACATGGATGATGGGGGTCCCAATGAGTGAGGGACAGGTGGGGCCTGGGGAGAGTATCTCTTTTAATGGTAAAACCCTGACTTTCTAACATGTGATACCCAGTTCCAGCAGCAGTTGGATTTTATTCTCAGCATCCGTGGGGTCAAAGAAATTAGAACATTTAAACTAGGATTGAGGAAAAGATGTGCTTGTAGGTCAGTCCTTTGTTTAACAAGAGCTACGCATCTTGGCATCCCAAGGTCAGCAACCTGAGAAATCCCAAGGCCCACAGCTCAGCCGGGTTCTGCTAGTGTCTTCTGTAAAGAGGCCGAGAGTGAATACCTGAGGATTTGCAAGCAGGCATTTCCATGGCACCCAGCCTGCCCTGCACAGCACAGGCAGTGGATGGTCCCCAAATGCTCTGCCCAACCAGCAGCCAGATGTTACTCCACCTGGGACTGTGACCCACTGACCCTGAGGTAGGGAACAGCCATCCATTTTTATCTGTCAATTCAGCATCTTTTACAAATGCATCTGGGAAGAAGAAAGGAATGCCACCTCTCTGCGCTGCTCCCAGGGAGAGACGGGAGAACAACCAAATCACCTTAGCAATTAAGTAAGAACCTGCTGGGAGTCGTTTTCCAAACGCAGGTCCTTATTGTCAGTGGAGAGCCTGGCCAAGCTCCAGGCAGAGGAGTTACCTCCACTGCAGTTGGGAGAAGAGGACATTTTAACTCAGAGCCAGCATCACTACTCCAGGTAGGATTTCCAAAGGAGACCCCTAGGGGAGGGCTCCTCCGGGCAATGAGGATGTGGCTTGCCACACAGAGGTGCTGGTGACCCTCGTGGGGTTCAGAAGGCTGGAGCTGCCCCATCCAGGTGCCAGCTGGCCCAGGTCCTGCCAGCTGGGACAGAGACACCTACCAGGTGGTGCTCTTGGTCTGCAGCCCCACAGCTCCATGCTCTTCTCCACCCCCAAAGGGCCCTCCTCTGTCTCTGAGTCTCTTCTCTTCTTTTTTAGGTTCAATTAGCACATAATAATTCTACATACGTGTGGGTACAGTGTGACAATTCAGTGCCTTTATAGTCTACAATATGTAATGCAAATCAGTGAAGCTGGAATTTCCATCTCTTTAAATACTGACCATTCCTTGGTGTTAGCGGTTCTTTACAGAATACATCATAAATTACTGTCAACGGTGGTCACCCCACTGTGCTGTAACAGTGCACAGTGACACCATTCCTCCTGTGTCCCCATTGTCCAAGCCCCTCGACTCCTCTCTTGTCCTTATCTGGTACTCTTCAGTCAGCTCCCAGTTCTCTCTCTCGCACACGGGGGTGACAGCACACAGCATCATCTCTGTGCCAGGCTTATTTCACTTGACATAATGTCCTCTGGTTCCATCTGTGCCATCGCAAAGCATAGGACTTCACTGTTTCTCATGGCTGAGCAATATTCCATGGGGCCATGAAGTGACCCCGAATATAAACTCACATGCTGGAGATGGAGAATAAAAGCTCAGAAATACAAATCCCTGAGCAAACTATGGGGTTACCTTATCTTTCATGGATTTCTCTTATCTCCAGCAGTTTTACACCTGGGAAAATAAATTTCCATCCAATTTAAGCCATTCTTATTTTACAGTCTATCTGTCAGCAATTAAAAAAAAATCCTACTTGGTCCAAGGGAGAAGTATCCCAAGCACATGGACCATCTTTGCTGTACTGCAGGTGGGGACACTGCTATCAACAGGGGTTGTGGGCCACACGAGCACAGGAGTGGTCAGCACCCAAAAGGCCTCAGCCACACCCTGGAGAGAACAGAGATGAGGTTCTGCTTTTGTTTCTTTCTCTGGGCACCATCTGCCTGATGGGCTGAGCTCTGAGCCTGGAGCTGTGGGTGGCCCACCCTCCCTGCACCCAGGAAGCAACCACAGACCAGGGTGCAGAGAAGCACCGAGAGATACCCTGAGCCAGCGTGGGCGTCTGTACCCCACCCCGACTCCAGGCCTCCAGAGCGCAAGGGCAAGGGCAGTCTTGGCTTTGCCATGTCCCACTGTCCTGGGGCGGGACGTACCCAGAGTCCAAAAAAAAGGTGACATGTGAGAGCGAGAAAAATATCATCTATGTCGAAACAAATAGGACACCCTGGTGCCTTCCAGGACAGGTCATGTAACAGGTTAGAACAAAGCAGGAGAAATCCTGTTGCAGACCTACATCATGACCCGGGACCAGAGCCCTCTGCCCCCCACCCAGAGCCCTCTGCCGCCACCCAGACCCCCTGCCTCCACCCAGAGCAGGGGTGAAGAGTAAAGCCACAGGATGGGCCCAGAGGAGGGGCCTTTGCTTGTCCAGGTAATTGGCTCGCCTGAGAGAGAAGCCAAGGGGGGGTGCATTTTAATAGATGATTTTCATTTTAGCTATTTTTTCCCATTACTGATGGATGTTTCTAAATATTGGAACAAATGATGAGCAAGAACCACACTGGTTACTTTTAAAGGCACACGTAACCAAATGTGTCAAACCAATGGCCTTTATCCCAGATCCTGGAACATTAAAAGAAAAGAAGCTCTAAAGAAGGCTCCAAAGAATGGGACAGTCCAAGTTGTTTACGGTTCACACTTTACTCTTTTGATAGAAAATAAAATGCTAAAATAACTAAAATCATATTAAAATATTTTTTAGCCAAAGTATCGGGGAAGTTATTTATTGCACACCCAGGCAGAGTTTGGATTAGGGTTTAAAGTTTGCTTTGGAAGGGTTTTTATCAGCTTCTGTTGAGCCCTCAGTAAGACAAAAGGCCACCTACCCTGTGTCACATCTCCTGGGCCATGTCTTCAGGCATCTACCAGTGAGGGCCCCCAGGGAAATGTCTCTTTTTCCTGTCTTCACTGGGTGACAAACTGCAAGAGGAATGTCTTCCACCTTTTGCAAATCTGGAAGGGACTCAGGCATCCTGGGGTGGCTGGGGCTGCCAGGACAAAGCACTCCAGACCAGGGCTCAGACATCAGCAACATGTTCCCTCGCTTCAGGAAGCCCTGCGGCCAAGGCCCCGGTTCTGCTGGGGGTGGCGTCTGTGGAGGGTGTCCCTTCTGGCTTGTGGAGGACTCCATCTTCCTACTCCCTCTGGAGAGAGCACCTGGTGACTCTGTTGCTTCTTCTAGGGTCCCAGGGCCCACCCATGGAGTCACTTCCCTTAATTACTTCATGAGTAATTAATTCCTTCTTCTAGATACAGTCATGTTGAGGGTGAGAGCTTTGTCATACAAACTTGGGGGTGGGACAACATTCAGTGCATAACAGATTACATTTTTTAAACTTCTGGTTTCCTTGTACTTTAAGGTAGACAGCAGGTGGGACAAGTTTTAGGCCTCCTTGCTTGGCATTCTGAGGACAAGCAGAATTCAGGTAGAGGCTGAGTTAAAGCAAGTGAGAAGGTGGGCTGGGCAGTGCAGGCACTGGGCAGGCACACAATGAGCAGCCTGCTAGGTGACCACCACCTGTGGATGGTCAGACACCTGTCACTCAGTCACGGCCTGAAATGCCTGCTGTGTCCCCTTAGTCAATACAGTACCCCAGCACTAAGCTCTGGGAAGACAAAAACAGACTCCATGGACCCCTCTCTCGAAACTATCTTGCCTTGGGGCAGGACGTGGCTCAGGGGTGGACATACTACCTCTCAAGCAGGAGGCCCTGGGTTCAACCCGCAGCACAGCAAGAATAATCCTAGTAATAATAATAAGCTTGCCTTACACACTTTATATTTTATATTTGTTTTATTTATATCATTCTATCATCTTTTGTCTTTAATCACCCAGATAGAAAACTAAGTCTGAAATCTTTGTGATCTTCAGCTCAGCAAATATTCCATAGGTAAGTTACCAAAGCATGATTCCATAAAAGCAAAAAAATGATACTCAGTTATAACATAAATTTTTTTGCTTTAAGAAGAACACTTTTAAGAGAAGGAAAAGACAAGCCACAGACTAGAAGAAAATATTACCAAATGTATTTCTAAAAGATTGGTATAAAGACTACACTAAGAACATTTAAAACTGAATAATAGAAAAAAATCCTACCCAAAATGTCTGGGTAAGGTTGTACACACCTGTAATCCCAGTTTTGGGAGGCTGAGCTAGAAGGATCGTGTGTTCAAGGCCAGCCTCAGCAACTTAGCAAGGTCCTAAGCTGCTTAGCAAGACCCTGTCTCAAAATCAAAGCTAACAAACAAACAAAAGTAAAAAAGGGCTGGTGATGTGGATCAATGATTAAGTGCCCCTGGGTTCAATCCCTGGTACCCCTGTATTCCCCCCAAAAAAGACTTGTAACAAAAATATGGACCAAATATTTCGATACTCTAATAAGAAGATGCAATTCTGCAGTGAAAAAGATGCTCCTCACCATTTAGGAAAAGCAAATTGAAAGCACAGAAGTGCTGCAGAAGCTCTTTTAAAATGTGGCTGTGACAGCAATATCAAGTGCTGGGGTGACTGGGTGGTGGAGACCAGGGTCCTGTGGGTGAACGAGGGAGTTGTGGGCACCCTGGGGACAGCTGGCATTTCCCATAGAGCTCACAGGTTAGGGCGGGCCCTCTAACCCGGCAGTTCCACTGTAGACACTCATGAAGACAAATGAAAACACGTGTTCCCACGAAAACCGTCGGTGGATGTCTACAATGGCTCTATTCCTGGGAACCCCACAAGAGTTCTCTGTCTACTGATGGACAAGTGGCAGTTTGTGCAGATGACTGAACAGGACTCGGCAATCAGGAGTACAAAGGTCACCTAAGAACATAGCTCAAGGTGCATTTAGACATAGGAAGAAAGCTAGAATAAAAAGGCTAGTGCCCATGACCCCCTCTATGACATTCTGGAAAAGATGCTGCCATAGGAAAGAGAAACTCAGTGGCTGCAGGGTACAGGCAGTAGGCCAGAGGTGAGCAGGAATGGGTGGGGGAGGGGAGGGGAGCAATGGCTCTTACATCTTGGTGGCAGTGACCTCACACCTACTCACCACTGGCCAAAACCCAGAACTAGTATGAACTATACCACAAAAATAAAGACACCGTCACCTCCAAGATAGAGCCAACGACAGAGGCCAGGCTACAGAGGGGGTCACTCTTGTGTTGGTCTCATTGCCCCAGTTGCAGCTTACCCAGCCTTCCCAGAGCCCTTCCTGTCCCACACACAGGTCACTCATGGATGCAAAGCAAAGGGTCATGGCACATGCTTGGGGCTGGTCCTGTCTCTGTCCTCACGCACGTCGGGACGGTGTGTCCTCCTTAATACCTTCCCTGGGGAATCAATCCTCTTTCTCTACAGCTAGATTTTCAGCACCTCTCGTTTGGGGACTCGCCGTCTCCCTTTTGGGTACCCTCAGTGCAACCTGGTAGCCCCCTGGACCTTGCAGCTGCTCTGTTCCAAATTCTGGCTGGCTCTCCCACTTGTGCTGTTTGATCAGGGTGTTCTCAGGGTACACAAAAATCAGAACCAGGAGAAGCCATTGTGTGACATTTTACCTACTAAGACTATGGTCATGAATATCTTTTAAATATTGGAATATTCTTCCTTATTTCTAGTCTTCCCAGCAAAACCAAGAACATAGGATTCATATATAATCTCTGCTGTGTATAAAGCTTGGTTTAATGCAATTATTTTTGCAGTTCTTGGATGATCCATAGCAGAGTCAACACATTTCCCTTCCTTAAGATGCTGCCAGGTTGTGATTCTGTTTACCAAGTCATATTCCACATCAAATATTCACCTTTAAAAATCAGGGAACAAAAAGAACTGAATTTTCCAAGCTCATTAACCAATGTCAGTCTTCATGAATACTACATGTGAATCCAGGGAGGAGACGGCCCTTTGTATGGAAGGGGAGTAAATTTTGCATTCTCTGACATTTAAAAGAATAGTCACAGTATTTATGTCCATAGTGTACTACAAATCAGAATGCTTTTTTAGGATAACTCAGAAATGACATTTGCTTATTTGTACTTTTAGGTTTTGTGGCTTATGTGGGTGATGCATAATTCATGGCAGAAATCATTTGGCTCCACAGAAAGTAATTTAGTTTATCCCTTTCAATGTCACTTCCAGCACATGCCACACTCGTGGCCAGCTCTGTGGAACAGGGCTGGGTGCAGATGTGTGTAGAGCACAGGAAAGTGGGATGGGGCCTCAATGTGATGCTCCTCAAGTGTTTCCATTAATCATTTTGCTCATTGTGGGAGATTCCTGATTCATATGCTCCAGATGACACTCGTTAATCACAAGCAAATTGAGACACTGACATCACTGGCCACAGGAGAAAGGGGATCAGGATGTCTTTCTCCTACTGAAATCTTCATGCTGATCATAGCATAAACTGTGGAGTATGTGGTGTCCTCTTACACCTCTTAGAACTGTACTTCAGGTCTCCTGGAGTCAGTCACAGACAGAAAAACCTGCATCTCCAAAGTTGCAGCCTGATGGACAGCCCTCTGGGTCCAGCAGTGCCCAGCATGTGGACAGGGCCCAACACCCAAATGTTTAACAAGATCACACTTTAGAAGACTCCCAGACATGATGACATGTGTCCCTGGCCCCAAATGACCCTCCCAAGAAGCCCAGTCTGTCAAACCCCCTAGCCATAGTCACTGAGTTGACTGTGCTTAGAGAAGGGTGCCGATGGGTGGTGACACAGGTTCCTGCTTTTTTCCTAGGGTTGAAAGACCTGGCATTTGGTGACCAAGGTGTCTTTGCCTCCTAATTCTTGCTGCTATCTGGTAGGGAAAGTTATTTCTCAGGAGAATGGCAGAGAAACGGGTTTGGTTGGGGACAGAAGAGGAGAAATCAGTGCTGCCAGGTAAAGCGTTAAGCAGCCCCTGCTCTGAGCACAGTAGGGCTCCACAAACTCTGGGCTCAGGCTGTCAATGGGTGGTCCTCAGATAAGTGTTACCAGGGAAGGCATTAAACTATCTGAAGTAGGCTGGGGTGTGGCTCACTGGTAGAGCACTCACCTAGCTTGCATGCCCCCCCACCTTCAAATTATTTGAAGCCAGGGCCTTCCCTCCAGAGGGCCTCCATCATCCATCTGGGCCAGAAGCAGAGCGGGGTGCCTATCACACTCCCCAAAATGGTCCATCCACAAGTATTTGCACTCCAAGTGCAATGGATACCACATTTATTTTACTTCTTCAATAGAACCCAGTCTGGTTCAGCATCACAACACTGGCTGGCAGGAAGTGCAGTCTGATAGTTGGGAGGGTCTCCTCCTGCCTACTGGAAGATTGCGATGACCCTGGGGTCGATAATGGCTTCTGAAAGAGGACACTCTGCATACTCAGGTGACATGGTGGACAACATAGCCACCAGTTCACTTCATAGAAGGGAGTGCGAGACATCATTGCAAGGCCCTCTCAGGAAGGAATGTGGGCTGTGACTTTCTGTCAAGTGTCCTTTCCTCTGAACACAATTAAGAGACTGGTTTCTAAAGAAGCAAAGCTGGGTTTTCCTAGAGAGAAAGCGTCCTGGTGCCCAGCTGGGGAGAGGCCCATCTAGAAAGAAGATGGTTCTTGATGAGAACATCCAGGGAGAGCTGTTGACCTCCTATTATGAATTAGATAGAAGGTGTCCCCTAAACCACCTTTGTAAATGCAGGAGGTGAAATGATTAGATTACAGGAGCTGTGACCTAATCAATGGATTAATCCATTTGATGGGGTAATGATTTGAATGGACTAACTGGGTGGTAGCTGTAGGCAGGTGGTGTTTGGCTGGAGGAAGTCAGGTCACTAGGTGTGTCTTTGGGCTTTATACCCATGCCATGCCTCTCTCTCTCTCTCTCTCTCTCTCTCTCTCTCTCTCTCTCTCTCTCTCTCTCTCACCCTCCCTCCCTCTCATCCCTCCCCACTTCTGCTGCCATGAGCTGACAGCTATCTTCTGCCATAGGCCCTTCCACTATGAAGTTCCACCTCACCAGGTCCCACAACAAGAGAATCCATTAACCATCCACTGAGCCTCTGAAACCATGAGGCCTTTTTCTCCTCTAAGTTGTTCTTCTCAGGTTTTTTGGTCACAGCAATGAAAAGCTAACCCATCCCCTGACAAGGTAGGTGGCCGTCGGGTTCCTTGACGGTGGTCTTAACAGGACAAGAGCTGATTGCCTCTGAGCAGATCCTCTCGCCCTATGACTGAGCAACTAGGAATGGCAGCCTTGGTGGACCAAGGACCAGAGGTGTCCTCAACCATGGTGGACAGTGTGAGGCCAGGGTGCTTCAAGCCCACAGCACTGAGGGAAGATGGCCCTCCTAACCACCACGGTAGGACTTCCTGCCAACCAAGACCATGGGATGGACACCATTTAAAAACATAAGTAAACGTGGCCTTTGTTGTCTTTTGAGTGTATATTCAGGCATCGAGCTGGCAAGGCAGTTCCATGGGTAGACCATTTCCCAGACACTGAACATCCATTCCTTAATACATCTAATGACAGGACCTTGTAGATGTAGTTGAGGGTACAGACACGAGGTAGAGAGCTAATCATCACCTCCCCAGGGGGATCAACCCAGTCACATGACCCTGGAAGGCAAAGGGCTGTCTCCAGCTGGAGGCAGAACATGCCCAGGAGAGGTCCCATCCACAGCACCATGGAGGCTCCCTGTGTCACCCAGATGTGTGATGAAGAGACAGAAAATATGGGTAGCTGGGTAAGCTGAGGAGCTTCCCACGGACACCCCCAGGGAAGCGGGGATCTCAGCCCTGCAGCTCCAAAGATCCAGATTCTGCCAATAACCTGAGGGGCTGAGAAGCCAGCTCCCTCCAAGAGTGTCCAGAGGCAGCGAGCTCAGAGGAAGGAGGGGGCCCCTGGACTCCCAACCAGGCAGAACAGCCAGACAATAACCTGTGTTTCTTGATGTCACTCCAATGCCAGCAGAGATAGAAGAGCCACATAGGGAGGGACACTGAGCCTTAGAACCACCTGCAGGCAGCAAAGGAGGGGTGGGCTGTACCCTCCAAGAGGGTGGGACATCAGCTGGGCACTGCTGCCTCAGGTTCCTTCATCCCTTAGGGCATGTGGGCTGGGCTCTCCAAGCCCTGGAGAGTCATCCTGTAGGAGGCAAAGGGACATCAGCTCAGGAGGTCCCCACCTGGATGATTGGCCTCTGATTCAGAGGAGAGGAGGGGACAGTGGATACAAGTCCAAATCCTGAAATCCAGGGCAGAGGAGGCAAGCAACTTGCGGGCGTCTCCTTGTCTAGCACTTAGAAACAAAGGTTTCCCTTGGGTCCACCTGTGTCATGCAGGTATTTCTTCAGAAAAAAATTCATTTTCATTGTTTAAATAGGAAGTAAAAAAAATCAATTACATGACAAGGACATTTTAAAAAGCTAATTTAGTGAAAATTGTATGAAAAAAGTGTAGAAAATCATTTTTTCCCTAGCAGTGTAGATTTGAGTTTTCTATTTATATGAAAATGTTGGATGTCTGAGCCTATTTCGTGTTTTACAATTTTGAAATATTACCTATTTCATAAACCTTAGATTAACGAAGTCCTGATAGGACAGTGAGGATTTTGGAGAACAGTTTTAGGAGAAATTTTTTAACAGATACTTCTTCACTCTGCAAACAGCCACAATGAACATTTTAATTTTTAGCTCTAATGTATTCTGCATATTTTTCCCTTACATTACTCTAAAGATAGTTTGATCCATTTTTTTAAGAAAAAAAATTAGATTTTAAATAAGAATAAAAAAAGTAACTCCAGTCACTTGGAAGCCAACATTCTAACTTTGCCTGGGCAATCTGTCAACTTTTACCCATGTAATGACCTTAGGTTTCAGAGGATTTTCGAAGCCCTTCAGTATTTCCCTGTGTTTTATTGGATTGGCTGCATTTTAACTGTATTTAATGGCTCCTGTAGAAAAAAACTGTAAAACTCAGATTCTTCTTAATTTCTGGCTAATTGGCTGCTTCGGAGTGAGAAATGGCAAAGCACTTGGGCTGATGTGGAGGGAAGCCCCAGGGCAGCTGCTGTTTGCAGAAAGTTCTCCTGTCCTTTCCCGCCTTGCTGAGGGGACACCCCAGCTGGACGTGGCCTAGCTAACGGGGCTGAGTGCTGCTGTCAGGCAAGATGGAGAGAACGGGCACAGAGATGTCACCTCTAGTTACTCACATGTTTTCAAATTCTAGCAGAAACCCCAGGACAGCCCTGCTACCAAGACTGGACACAAGGACAGGCCACTGTGGCCAGTTAAAGGTGGGATTCTGCAGCCTCTTCAGGCGGGGCCCTGCTGGATTGAACTTGCTTCTTGGAAAGGTAAGAACACACATGGTGAGTTCTGATCCATTACTGTTCAATGTCTAGAGAAAAAGTGTCACCATCACTCCCTGGGCCTACGCACAACCCTCCCAGGCCACCGGGGTCTCCCCAGGCCCTCTGCTGAGTTTGCCTGATGTGCCACCTGCTCAGACCTCTCCCAGTCCTTTCTATACCTTCAGGCTTAGTGACACTTTGTGCTGGGACGTTCCTGTGTGAGATGGAACAGAGAAGAGCCTCGGATAGACCTGGGTACCTGGATCAGACTTCAGCTGGTCTTTGGAGGAGGGTGTTCCCTGGCCACCTCTGGGGACACCTACTCCTCTACATGCCCCAGCTTGTCTCCCAGGTTCCTTCTCCTTGCACCTGATAAGAAGCGGATGTGAGGTCTCACCACGAGTGGGTCAGAGGATGCAAGCAGCGGGGTTGGAGTGCTGCCTGCCCTGGGTCCCCCTGTCCCCCCAGGGTCTGCCTCAGACAGGCCACAGTGTCTTCAAGGCTGCCCTTTCTGGGGCTGTGCTTCCCTGGACACTGGTCCCCATGCTTTCTTCTTCTTTCCAGGCTTTGACAAAAGGTGACCCCCAGCCCAGAGCAGCCCCATCCTCCCCACTCAACCTCACTAAGGAGACCTACCAGATGTGGTCCTCTCTAGATGAGGGCAGTAAAACAAGCCAGTCAGTTTATCCTACATTTTTAGTTATTCCTTAGCCTTTCCAGCAGGGTCTGCTTGTCCTCTGAACAGCAATGATAGGGAGAAGAGGAGGAAGAGGCTTAGTGGCCAAGCCCCCAGGGCCCGGGCAGGGCGATGGCCGGCAGGT